>NC_059204.1:11975108-12275108 GCF_020615455.1 Coregonus clupeaformis | reverse complement strand
CAACCTCTAGTCCCAGCCCGCTAACAACGTGTCCTAACCCCCAACCTCTAGTCCCAGCCCGCTAACACCGTCTCCTAACCCCCAACCTCTAGTCCCAGCCCGCTAACACCGTCTCCTAACCCCCAACCTCTAGTCCCAGCCCGCTAACACCGTCTCCTAACCCCCAACCTCTAGTCCCAGCCCTGTTAACACCGTGTCCTAACCCCCAACCTCTAGTCCCAGCCCGCTACACCGCTCCTAACCCCCAACCTCTAGTCCCAGCCCTGCTAACACCGTCTCCTAACCCCCAACCTCTAGTCCCAGCCCTGCTAACACCGTCTCCTAACCCCCAACCTCTAGTCCCAGCCCGCTAACACCGTGCTCCTAACCCCCAACCTCTAGTCCCAGCCCTGCTAACACCGTCTCCTAACCCCCAACCTCTAGTCCCAGCCCTGTTAACACCGTCTCCTAACCCCCAACCTCTAGTCCCAGCCCGTTAACACCGTCTCCTAACCCCCCAACCTCTAGTCCCAGCCCTGCTAACACCGTCTCCTAACCCCCAACCTCTAGTCCCAGCCCTGTTAACACCGTGTCCTAACCCCCAACCTCTAGTCCCAGCCCTGCTAACACCGTCTCCTAACCCCCAACCTCTAGTCCCAGCCCTGTTAACACACGTCTCCTAACCCCCCAACCTCTAGTCCCAGCCCTGTTAACACCGTCTCCTAACCCCCCAACCTCTAGTCCCAGCCCTGCTAACACTGTCTCCTAACCCCCAACCTCTAGTCCCAGCCCCTGTTAACACCGTCTCCTAACCCCCAACCTCTAGTCCCAGCCCTGTTAACACCGTCTCCTAACCCCCAACCTCTAGTCCCAGCCCTGTTAACACCGTCTCTAACCCCCAACCTCTAGTCCCAGCCCTGTTAACACCGTCTCCTAACCCCCCAACCTCTAGTCCCAGCCCTGTTAACACCGTCTCCTAACCCCCAACCTCTAGTCCCAGCCCTGTTAACACCGTGTCCTAACCCCCCAACCTCTAGTCCCAGCCCTGCTAACACCGTCTCCTAACCCCCAACCTCTAGTCCCAGCCCTGTTAACACCGTCTCCTAACCCCCAACCTCTAGTCCCAGCCCTGTTAACACCGTCTCCTAACCCCCAACCTCTAGTCCCAGCCCTCGTTAACACGGTCTCCTAACCCCCAACCTCTAGTCCCAGCCCTGTTAACACCGTGTCTCCTAACCCCCAACCTCTAGTCCCAGCCCTGCTAACACCGTCTCCTAACCCCCAACCTCTAGTCCCAGCCCTGTTCTCCGTCTCCTAACCCCCAACCTCTAGTCCCAGCCCCTGTTAACACTGGTCTCCTAACCCCCAACCTCTAGTCCCAACCCTGTTAACACCGTCTCCTAACCCCCAACCTCTAGTCCCAGCCCGCTAACACCGTCTCCTAACCCCCAACCTCTAGTCCCAGCCCTGTTAACACCGTGTCCTAACCCCCAACCTCTAGTCCCAACCCTGTTAACACCGTCTCCTAACCCCCAACCTCTAGTCCCAACCCTGTTAACACCGTCTCCTAACCCCCAACCTCTAGTCCCAGCCCTGTTAACACCGTGTCCTAACCCCCAACCTCTAGTCCCAGCCCTGTTAACACCGTGTCCTAACCCCCAACCTCTAGTCCCAACCCTGTTAACACCGTCTCCTAACCCCCCAACCTCTAGTCCCAGCCCTGCTAACACCGTCTCCTAACCCCCAACCTCTAGTCCCAGCCCTGTTAACACCGTGTCCTAACCCCCAACCTCTAGTCCCAGCCCCGCTAACACCGTCTCCTAACCCCCAACCTCTAGTCCCAGCCCTGTTAACACCGTCTCCTAACCCCCAACCTCTAGTCCCAGCCCCGTTAACACCGTCTCCTAACCCCCCAACCTCTAGTCCCAGCCCTGTTAACACCGTCTCCTAACCCCCAACCTCTAGTCCCAGCCCTGTTAACACCGTGTCCTAACCCCCAACCTCTAGTCCCAGCCCTGTTAACACCGTCTCCTAACCCCCAACCTCTAGTCCCAGCCCTGTTAACACCGTCTCCTAACCCCCAACCTCTAGTCCCAGCCCTGTTAACACCGTCTCCTAACCCCCAACCTCTAGTCCCAGCCCTGTTAACACCGTCTCCTAACCCCCAACCTCTAGTCCCAGCCCTGCTAACACCGTGTCCTAACCCCCAACCTCTAGTCCCAGCCCTGTTAACACCGTCTCCTAACCCCCAACCTCTAGTCCCAGCCCTGTTAACACCGTCTCCTAACCCCCAACCTCTAGTCCCAGCCCTGTTAACACCGTGTCCTAACCCCCAACCTCTAGTCCCAGCCCTGTTAACACCGTCTCCTAACCCCCAACCTCTAGTCCCAACCCTGTTAACACCGTCTCCTAACCCCAACCTCTAGTCCCAGCCCTGTTAACACCGTCTCCTAACCCCCAACCTCTAGTCCCAGCCCTGCTAACACCGTCTCCTAACCCCCAACCTCTAGTCCCAGCCCTGTTAACACTGTGTCCCTAACCCCCAACCTCTAGTCCCAGCCCTGTTAACACCGTCTCCTAACCCCCAACCTCTAGTCCCAGCCCTGCTAACACCGTCTCCTAACCCCCAACCTCTAGTCCCAGCCCTGTTAACACCGTCTCCTAACCCCCAACCTCTAGTCCCAGCCCGCTAACACCGTCTCCTAACCCCCAACCTCTAGTCCCAGCCCTGTTAACACCGTGTCCTAACCCCCCAACCTCTAGTCCCAGCCCTGTTAACACCGTCTCTAACCCCCAACCTCTAGTCCCAGCCCTGTTAACACCGTGTCTCCTAACCCCAACCTCTAGTCCCAGCCCTGTTAACACCGTCTCCTAACCCCCAACCTCTAGTCCCAGCCCTGTTAACACCGTGTCCTAACCCCCAACCTCTAGTCCCAGCCCTGTTAACACCGGGTCTCCTAACCCCCAACCTCTGGTCCCAGCCCGCTAACACCGTCTCCTAACCCCCAACCTCTAGTCCCAGCCCTGTTAACACCGTCTCCTAACCCCCAACCTCTAGTCCCAGCCCTGTTAACACCGTGTCCTAACCCCCAACCTCTAGTCCCAGCCCGTAACACCGTCTCCTAACCCCCAACCTCTAGTCCCAGCCCTGTTAACACCGTCTCTCTAACCCCCAACCTCTAGTCCCAGCCCTGTTAACACCGTCTCCTAACCCCCAACCTCTAGTCCCAGCCCTGCTAACACCGTCTCCTAACCCCCAACCTCTAGTCCCAGCCCTGTTAACACCGTGTCCTAACCCCCCAACCTCTAGTCCCAGCCCTTGCACACCGTCTCCTAACCCCCCAACCTCTAGTCCCAACCCTGTTAACACCGTCTCCTAACCCCCAACCTCTAGTCCCAGCCCTGCACACCGTCTCCTACCCCCAACCTCTAGTCCCAGCCCTGTCACCGTCTCTAACCCCCAACCTCTGGTCCCAGCCCTGTTAACACCGTGTCCTAACCCCCAACCTCTAGTCCCAGCCCTGTTAACACCGTCTCTAACCTCAACCTCTAGTCCCAGCCCTGTTAACACCGTCTCCTAACCCCCAACCTCTCAGCGTCCTAACCCCCAACCTCTAGTCCCAGCCCTGTTAACACCGTGTCCTAACCCCCCAACCTCTAGTCCCAGCCCTGTTAACACCGTCTCCTAACCCCCAACCTCTAGTCCCAGCCCTGCTAACACCGTGTCCTAACCCCAACCTCTAGTCCCAGCCCTGCTAACACCGTCTCCTAACCCCCAACCTCTAGTCCCAGCCCTGTTAACACCGTCTCCTAACCCCCAACCTCTAGTCCCAGCCCTGTTAACACCGTCCTAACCCCCAACCTCTAGTCCCAACCCTGCTAACACCGTCTCCTAACCCCCAACCTCTAGTCCCAGCCCCTTTAACACCGTGTCCTAACCCCCCAACCTCTAGTCCCAACCCTGTTAACACCGTCTCCTAACCCCAACCTCTAGTCCCAGCCCTGTTAACACCGTCTCCTAACCCCCAACCTCTAGTCCCAGCCCTGTTAACACCGTCTCCTAACCCCCCAACCTCTAGTCCCAGCCCTGTCTAACACAGCCTCCTAACCCCCAACCTCTAGTCCCAGCCCTGTTAACACCGTCTCCTAACCCCCAACCTCTAGTCCCAGCCCTGTTAACACCGTCTCCTAACCCCCAACCTCTAGTCCCAGCCCTGTTAACACCGTGTCCTAACCCCCAACCTCTAGTCCCAGCCCTGTGCACACCGTCTCCTAACCCCCAACCTCTAGTCCCAACCCTGCTAACACCGTCTCCTAACCCCCCAACCTCTAGTCCCAGCCCTGTTAACACCGTGTCCTAACCCCCAACCTCTAGTCCCAGCCCTGTTAACACCGTGTCCTAACCCCCAACCTCTAGTCCCAGCCCTGTTAACGCTAACCTCTAGTCCCAGCCCTCCCTAACCCCCAACCTCTAGTCCCAGCCCTGTTAACACCGTCTCCTAACCCCCAACCTCTAGTCCCAGCCCTGTTAACACCGTCTCCTAACCCCCAACCTCTAGTCCCAGCCCTTTAACACCGTGTCCCTAACCCCCAACCTCTAGTCCCACCCTGTCAACCCGTGTCCTAACCCCCCAACCTCTAGTCCCAGCCCTGTTAACACGCGTCTCCTAACCCCCAACCTCTAGTCCCAGCCCTGTTAACACCGTCTCCTAACCCCCAACCTCTAGTCCCAGCCCCCTTAACACCGTCTCCTAACCCCCAACCTCTAGTCCCAGCCCCTGTTAACACCGTCTCCTAACCCCCAACCTCTAGTCCCAGCCCTGCAACACCGTCTCCTAACCCCCAACCTCTAGTCCCAGCCCTGTTAACACTCTCTAACCCCCAACCTCTAGTCCCAGCCCTGTTAACACCTGTCTCCTAACCCCCAACCTCTAGTCCCAACCCTGTTAACACCGGTCTCCCTAACCCCCAACCTCTAGTCCCAGCCCCGTTAACACCGTCTCCTAGCCCCCAACCTCTAGTCCCAGCCCTGTAACACCTGTCTCCTAACCCCCAACCTCTAGTCCCAACCCTTAACCCCGTCTCCTCCAACCTCTAGTCCCAGCCCTGCTAACTGTCTCCTAACCCCCAACCTCTAGTCCCAGCCCTGTTAACACCGTCTCCTAACCCCCAACCTCTAGTCCCAGCCCTGCTAACACCGTCTCCTAACCCCCAACCTCTAGTCCCAGCCCTGTTAACACCGTGTCCTAACCCCCCAACCTCTAGTCCCAGCCCTGTTAACACCGTCTCCTTAACCCCCAACCTCTAGTCCCAGCCCTGTTAACACCGTCTCCTAACCCCCAACCTCTAGTCCCAGCCCCTGCTAACACCGTGTCCTAACCCCCAACCTCTAGTCCCAACCCTGTTAACACCGTCTCCTAACCCCCAACCTCTAGTCCCAGCCCTGCTAACACCGTGTCCCTAACCCCCCAACCTCTAGTCCCAGCCCTGTTAACACCGTCTCCTAACCCCCAACCTCTAGTCCCAGCCCTGTTAACACCGTCTCCTAACCCCAACCTCTAGTCCCAGCCCTGTAACCCGTCTCCTACCCCACCTCTAGTCCCAGCCCTGTTACACCGTCTCCTAACCCCCAACCTCTAGTCCCAGCCCTAACACCGTCTCCTAACCCCAACCTCTAGTCCCAGCCCTGTTAACACCGTCTCCTAACCCCCAACCTCTAGTCCCAGCCCTGTTAACACCGTCTCCTAACCCCCAACCTCTAGTCCCAGCCCTGTTAACACCGTCTCCTAACCCCCAACCTCTAGTCCCAGCCCTGCTAACACCGTCTCCTAACCCCCAACCTCTAGTCCCCAGCCCTGTTAACACCGTCTCCTAACCCCCAACCTCTAGTCCCAGCCCGCTAACACCGTGTCCTAACCCCCCAACCTCTAGTCCCAGCCCTGTTAACACCGTGTCCTAACCCCCAACCTCTAGTCCCAGCCCTGTTAACACCGTGTCCTAACCCCCAACCTCTAGTCCCAGCCCTGTTAACACCGTCTCCTAACCCCCAACCTCTAGTCCCAGCCCTGTTAACACCGTGTCCTAACCCCCAACCTCTAGTCCCAGCCCTGTTAACACCGTGTCCTAACCCCCCAACCTCTAGTCCCAGCCCTGTTAACACCGTGTCCTAACCCCCAACCTCTAGTCCCAGCCCTGTTAACACCGTCTCCTAACCCCCCAACCTCTAGTCCCAGCCCTGTTAACACCGTCTCCTAACCCCCAACCTCTAGTCCCAGCCCTGTTAACACCGTCTCCTAACCCCCAACCTCTAGTCCCAGCCCCTGTTAACACCGTCTCCTAACCCCCAACCTCTAGTCCCAGCCCTGTTAACACCGTCTCCTAACCCCCAACCTCTAGTCCCAGCCCTGTTAACACCGTCTCCTAACCCCCAACCTCTAGTCCCAGCCCTGTTAACACCGTGTCCTAACCCCCAACCTCTAGTCCCAGCCCTGTTAACACCGTGTCCTAACCCCCAACCTCTAGTCCCAACCCTGTTAACACCGTCTCCTAACCCCCAACCTCTAGTCCCAGCCCTGCGTCTCCTAACCCCCAACCTCTAGTCCCAGCCCTGCTAACACCGTCTCCTAACCCCCAACCTCTAGTCCCAGCCCTGTCTAACACCGTCTCCTAACCCCCAACCTCTAGTCCCAGCCCTGTTAACACTCGTGTCCTAACCCCCAACCTCTAGTCCCAGCCCTGTTAACACCTCTCCTAACCCCCAACCTCTAGTCCCAGCCCTGTTAACACCGTCTCCTAACCCCCAACCTCTAGTCCCAGCCCTGTTACACCGTCTCCTAACCCCCAACCTCTAGTCCCAGCCCTGCTAACACCGTGTCCTAACCCCCAACCTCTAGTCCCAGCCCCTGTTAACACCGTCTCCTAACCCCAACCTCTAGTCCCAGCCCTGTTAACACCGTGTCCTAACCCCCAACCTCTAGTCCCAGCCCTGTTAACACCGTGTCCTAACCCCCAACCTCTAGTCCCAGCCCTGTTAACACCGTGTCCTAACCCCCAACCTCTAGTCCCAGCCCTGTTAACACCGTGTCCTAACCCCCAACCTCTAGTCCCAGCCCTGTTAACACCGTCTCCTAACCCCCAACCTCTAGTCCCAGCCCTGCTAACACCGGTCTCCTAACCCCCAACCTCTAGTCCCAGCCCTGTTAACACCGTCTCCTAACCCCCAACCTCTAGTCCCAGCCCTGTTAACAGTCTCCCAACCCCCAACCTCTAGTCCCTCTAACCCCCAACCTCTAGTCCCAGCCCTGTTAACACCGTCTCCTAACCCCCCAACCTCTAGTCCCAGCCCTGTTAACACCGTCTCCTAACCCCCAACCTCTAGTCCCAGCCCTGTTAACACCGTCTCCTAACCCCCAACCTCTAGTCCCAGCCCTGTTAACACCGTCTCCTAACCCCCAACCTCTAGTCCCAGCCCTGTTAACACTGTCCTTACCCCCAACCTCTAGTCCCAGCCCTCTTAACACCGTCTCCTAACCCCCAACCTCTAGTCCCAGCCCTGTTAACACCGTGTCCTAACCCCCCAACCTCTAGTCCCAGCCCTGTTAACACCGTCTCCTAACCCCCAACCTCTAGTCCCAGCCCTGTTAACACCGTCTCTAACCCCCAACCTCTAGTCCCAGCCCTGTTAACACCGTCTCCTAACCCCCAACCTCTAGTCCCAGCCCTGTTAACACCGTCTCCTAACCCCCAACCTCTAGTCCCAGCCCTGTTAACACCGTGTCCTAACCCCCAACCTCTAGTCCCAGCCCTGCAACACTGTGTCCTAACCCCCCAACCTCTAGTCCCAGCCCTGTTAACACCGTCTCCTAACCCCCCAACCTCTAGTCCCAGCCCTGTGCAACACCGTCTCCCTAACCCCCAACCTCTAGTCCCAGCCCTGTTAACACCGTGCTCCTAACCCCCAACCTCTAGTCCCAGCCCCGCTAACACCGTCTCCCTAACCCCCAACCTCTAGTCCCAGCCCTGTTAACACCGTGTCTCTAACCCCCAACCTCTAGTCCCAGCCCTGTTAGCACACTGTCTCCTAACCCCCAACCTCTAGTCCCAGCCCTGTCAACACCGTCTCCTAACCCCCAACCTCTAGTCCCAGCCCTGTTAACACGTGTCTAACCCCAACCTCTAGTCCCAGCCCTGTTAACAGTCTCCTAACCCCCAACCTCTAGTCCCAACCCTGTTAACACCGTCTCCTAACCCCCAACCTCTAGTCCCAGCCCTGTTAACACCGTGTCCTAACCCCAACCTCTAGTCCCAGCCCTGTTAACACCGTGTCCTAACCCCCAACCTCTAGTCCCAGCCCTGTTAACACCGTGTCCTAACCCCCCAACCTCTAGTCCCAGCCCTGTTAACACTCGCGTCTCCTAACCCCCAACCTCTAGTCCCAGCCCTGTTAACACCGTCTCCTAACCCCCAACCTCTAGTCCCAGCCCTGTTAACACCGTCTCCTAACCCCCAACCTCTAGTCCCAGCCCTGTTAACACCGTCTCCTAACCCCCCAACCTCTAGTCCCAGCCCTGTTAACACCGTCTCCTAACCCCAACCTCTAGTCCCAGCCCTAGTACACCCGTGTCCTAACCCCCAACCTCTAGTCCCAGCCCTGTTAACACCGTGTCCTAACCCCCAACCTCTAGTCCCAGCCCTGTTAACACCGTCTCCTAACCCCCAACCTCTAGTCCCAGCCCTGTTAACACCGTCTCCTAACCCCCAACCTCTAGTCCCAGCCCTGTTAACACCGTCTCTAACCCCCAACCTCTAGTCCCAGCCCCTTAACACCGTCTCCTAACCCCCAACCTCTAGTCCCAGCCCTGTTAACACCGTCTCCTAACCCCCAACCTCTAGTCCCAGCCCTGTTAACACCGTCTCCTAACCCCCAACCTCTAGTCCCAGCCCTGTTAACACCGTCTCCTAACCCCCAACCTCTAGTCCCAGCCCTGTTAACACCGTGTCCTAACCCCCAACCTCTAGTCCCAGCCCTGTTAACACCGTGTCCTAACCCCCAACCTCTAGTCCCAGCCCTGTTAACACCGTGTCCTAACCCCCCAACCTCTAGTCCCAGCCCTGTAAACACCGTCTCCTAACCCCCAACCTCTAGTCCCAGCCCTGTTAACACCGTCTCCTAACCCCCAACCTCTAGTCCCAGCCCCTGTTAACACCGTGTCCTAACCCCCAACCTCTAGTCCCAGCCCTGTTAACACCGTCTCTAACCCCCAACCTCTAGTCCCAGCCCTGCTAACACTGGGTCTCCTAACCCCCAACCTCTAGTCCCAGCCCTGTTAACACCGTCTCCTAACCCCCAACCTCTAGTCCCAGCCCTGTTAACACCGTCTCCTAACCCCCCAACCTCTAGTCCCAGCCCTGTTAACACCGTGTCCTAACCCCCAACCTCTAGTCCCAGCCCTGTTAACACTGACTTAATTCCCCCAACCTCTAGTCCCAGCCCTGTTAACACCGTCTCCTAACCCCCAACCTCTAGTCCCAGCCCTGTTAACACCGTGTCCTAACCCCCCAACCTCTAGTCCCAGCCCGCTAACACCGTCTCCTAACCCCCAACCTCTAGTCCCAGCCCTGTTAACACCGTGTCCTAACCCCAACCTCTAGTCCCAGCCCTGTTAACACCGTCTCCTAACCCCCAACCTCTAGTCCCAGCCCTGTTAACACCGTCTCCTAACCCCCAACCTCTAGTCCCAGCCCTGTTAACACCGTCTCCTAACCCCCAACCTCTAGTCCCAGCCCTGTTAACACCGTCTCCTAACCCCCAACCCTAGTCCCAGCCCTAACACTGCCTAACCCCCAACCTCTAGTCCCAACCCTGTTAACACCGTCTCCTAACCCCCAACCTCTAGTCCCAGCCCTGTTAACACCGTCTCCTAACCCCCCAACCTCTAGTCCCAGCCCTGTTAACACCGTCTCCTAACCCCCAACCTCTAGTCCCAGCCCTTTAGCACACTGTCTCCTAACCCCCAACCTCTAGTCCCAGCCCCTACACACCGTCTCCTAACCCCCAACCTCTAGTCCCAGCCCTGCTAACACCGTGTCCTAACCCCCAACCTCTAGTCCCAGCCCTGTTAACACCGTCTCCTAACCCCCAACCTCTAGTCCCAGCCCTGTTAACACCGTGTCCTAACCCCCAACCTCTAGTCCCAGCCCTGTTAACACCGTGTCCTAACCCCCAACCTCTAGTCCCAGCCCGGTCACACGTCTCCTAACCCCCAACCTCTAGTCCCAGCCCTGCTAACACCGTGTCCTAACCCCCCAACCTCTAGTCCCAGCCCTGTTAACACCGTGTCCTAACCCCCCAACCTCTAGTCCCAGCCCTGCTAACACCGGTCTCCTAACCCCCAACCTCTAGTCCCAGCCCTGTTAACACCGTCTCCCAACCCCCAACCTCTAGTCCCAGCCCTGCTACACCGTGTCCTAACCCCCAACCTCTAGTCCCAGCCCTGTTAACACCGTGTCCTAACCCCCCAACCTCTAGTCCCAGCCCTGTCTAACACCGTCTCCTAACCCCCCAACCTCTAGTCCCAGCCCTGTTAACACCGTCTCCTAACCCCCCAACCTCTAGTCCCAGCCCTGTTAACACCGTCTCCTAACCCCCAACCTCTAGTCCCAGCCCTGTTAACACCGTCTCCTAACCCCCAACCTCTAGTCCCAACCCTGCTAACACCGTCTCCTAACCCCCAACCTCTAGTCCCAACCCTGTTAACACCGTCTCCTAACCCCCAACCTCTAGTCCCAGCCCTGCTAACACCGTGTCCTAACCCCAACCTCTAGTCCCAGCCCTGTTAACACCGTCTCCTAACCCCCAACCTCTAGTCCCAGCCCTGTTAACACCGTCTCCTAACCCCCAACCTCTAGTCCCAGCCCCTGTTAACACCGTCTCCTAACCCCCAACCTCTAGTCCCAGCCCTGCTAACACCGTCTCCTAACCCCCAACCTCTAGTCCCAGCCCTGTTAACACCGTGTCCTAACCCCCAACCTCTAGTCCAGCCCTGTTAACCGTGTCCCTAACCCCCAACCTCTAGTCCCAGCCCTGTTAACACCGTCTCCTAACCCCCAACCTCTAGTCCCAGCCCTGTTAACTGCCGTGTCCTAACCCCCAACCTCTAGTCCCAGCCCTGTTAACACCGTCTCCTAACCCCCAACCTCTAGTCCCAGCCCTGTTAACACCGTGTCCTAACCCCCAACCTCTAGTCCCAGCCCTGTTAACACCGTCTCCTAACCCCCAACCTCTAGTCCCAGCCCTGCTAACACCGTCTCCTAACCCCCAACCTCTAGTCCCAGCCCTGCTAACACCGTCTCCTAACCCCCAACCTCTAGTCCCAGCCCTGCTACACACCGTCTCCTAACCCCCCAACCTCTAGTCCCAGCCCTGTTAACACCGTCTCCTAACCCCCAACCTCTAGTCCCAGCCCTGTTACACACCGTCTCCTAACCCCCAACCTCTAGTCCCAGCCCCATGTGTAACGCTCCCTAACCCCCAACCTCTAGTCCCAGCCCCTGTTAACACTGTCCTAAACTACAACCTCTAGTCCCAGCCCTGTTAACACCGTCTCCTAACCCCCAACCTCTAGTCCCAGCCCTGTTAACACCGTGTCCTAACCCCCAACCTCTAGTCCCAGCCCTGTTAACACTGCCTTCACCTCAAGTTAGTGATGTTGCTCTACTGCTTGAGCCCTCTATAACCAACCTGACAGAGGAGGGGAAGAGTACAGATGGGTCAGGTAAAACATCGGATGAAACTTCTGCATCCAAAAAACAGGATCCCTTAAGTGGCTGCCACCCTTCTCCCCTCAACCCAGATTCACCTGAAACACTATTTTGATCCAAGGTAAACCAATACAACCTGGACAAGGGACGATAACACAATTGGCAGACAGCCAAACAAGGTTTCCACAACACAGAGAGGGTCCCAGTATCTGTGGTACTGAAAGTAAACTCCTTAGCAGACACCCCGTGGAGGGTAACCCTAACCCCAACGCTGTGGAGGGTGGTCAGGAGGAGGGGTGGGAGGGGTTGGACTGCACGGAGTCTAGCTACAAAGAGGAGCAGACGGAGCTGTCACTCAGAGCCAGGAATAGAAAAGCGCCTGCAAGCTGCATCTCGACACTCAGGAGCTGCAGTCAGGAATCCCGGCATGTTGTTATTCAGAGTGTTCCCTCGCAACTGGGCAGCAACACCAACGACAGAGCCCTCCCGGATCCCAGAGCTTGCCAACGGACAGCCAGGAAGACGCCTGGAGATCCAGACCGCTCCCTCAGCAACACTGTAGAAGCACCCGGCGGCTCCACGGAGCTCCACAAGACTGCAGTGAGACATCCACCATGACCACCAAGTTCTACAGAGCTGACAGAGACCTGGCCTTCAGCAAACACTACTGCCCCCAGGCAGACTACTTGGATGTCTACAACTCCAGCTGTAGGTCCTCGACCCAGCCGTCTACAGTCAGCGACTGGTCAGAAGATGATATCTCCCTCCAGCTGTCCTCGGCTGTGTCAGCTAACATCCAAAGCACAACAGCATGCTCAGAAACGGGCAGCTTCGAATGCATTGATGTGGCTATGGAAAACCAGGGGGAGGTGTACAGAGGGGGGACGAAAACCGTTCCCAAGAGGCAAATCCAACTCAAGAGACGGGACACGGCGGAATCACAAGACAGCGATAAGGGTGAGGTGACAGATGAAGGCCGATGTACACTCTGTACAGCCAGCCACCGCAGGGACGTGTTCATGCGTCAGCACAGCACCCCGGCTGCCTTTCACCAGGAGTCACATGGGATGGAGTCGGAGAACAGGACAGCTCAGGCAGAGCGAAAGCAGAGGCTCCAGAAGTCCATGTCCCTGGACGAGACCTCCACAAAAACCAAAATGGCCTCGTGTATCATCAAGAGTGTCCTGTCAAAGAAGATGCAGTACGAGCAGAATCTGCTAAACTCTGAAGTAAAGGAAGCCTTTGCACCTGTAGAGGTCCAGAATAGCGTTAAGGACTGTCACCGGAACCCTCTGGCAGCCAAAGAGAACAACACAACTGATATGAGCTCTGTTGATTCACATAGACAGTGTAACTCGATCCAATACCATCAGGTTGCAAGTGCCAAAACACACCAAAAGCTGCTTTACAAACAGAACTCAATTTCTCTGGTGAGCAGTTTTGGAGGGTCTGAGTTTCAGAGCACCACTCTGGAGAGTGTGGAAATAGAACGGCAAAACCCCAGGGATGGGGCTCTGTCGTACGCTGACCAGAGCCCAGGGCACAGACTATCCTGTGACTCAGCAAAAGGCAAAAACTGGAGCACATGTGGTTCAAGTAGATCTGGAGGCAAACAGGCTCCAGTGAAAAACACACCAGAGGAATGCAACAGAGGGGAGGGGGTCCATAAACAACAGAACCCGCTGCCTAAGGCACTACAGAGGACTGATACACTCTGGGGCAGTCAAGACAGTCAGCAGCCACTAATTTGTGAAGGTGTATCAGGAAAGGAGATAGAGACAGGGGACAGGGGATATGTACAGTTCCTGGGACAGTCTGGAAACATGGGGACAGTTAAAGACATTGCTCCGGTGCATGTTGTGAGGGATGTGAGGAGGCTGGTGAAAAATACCTACAACCGGTCTTTCAAAAACGTAGGGGACACTGTTTTGGGACAAGAGGACAGCCACCCATCCTTCTATCAGCAGTCTGCGTATGACCAGGTCAGCCACGGACAGGCCTGTGGGGTCGGAGCAGCCAGGCCTGATGAAAAGCTGTTTGTGAAGAAGGTGTCCCCACCGGCACCGCTGAAGGTTGTGAACACAGCTTTACTTTACACCGCCCCAAAGGGATATGTAACCAAAGCCACAGCTCTCCGTGAATCACAAGACAGAATTTCTAACACTGGATTTACAAATATCACACCCCAAAGCCTTGCAAAGCCTTTTGGGAGAAGAGATAGCCAACCTCATATCAACCAATCTGATTCAACGTCAAAATACCCAAACAGAGCAGAGATACCCCGGCAGACCTGGTCTTCTGTGGAGCTTCCTAGTAAGTCTAATCAGCGACAGTGTGAAAGGACAGACACGACCAATGAAAAACAGAAATCACCACAAGCAACTGCCACAAATAGTTTTACTGCAGTTCCAACGTATTACACATCAGCAGCATACTTGTACCAGCCAAAACCGTATCAGTGTTCCAGTGTCAAGGATACCAGCCAAAATCAGGGCCTACCTCCCAGATCCCAGACTCAAACTACCCTCGCTTGCACACCTTCGCCTGCCTGCGTACAGCTCCACACCACTGGGACTCCACAGACGCTGATGTCTTCCTTCTTTTATCCAGCTAACCCAATGAGCTACCACACAATCCAAACCCATGAAGGAAAGATGGGTTTCATACAGGCCCCTGTACTGATGCAGCCTTCACTTCAAAACGTGCCTATCCAACTACTGAGTGGGAATGGAGTAATCAAAATGCCCTCCCCAGAAACACAACAACAGCAGTACCTGTGCAGCACACAGGGTTTCATGGCCCCGTTGAGGACAGAGTACCTGCAGGGCAGTGCAGGCCTGGTGTACCCTGAGATGGCTGGAGGTCAGGTTTACGGACGGGGACCCCGACACATGCTGATCGACCCGGAGACAGGGAGATGTTTCTACGTCGACGTTCCCCAACTTCCCCCTCAGCCACATCGCAAGATACTGTTCGATCCAGAGACCTGCCAGTTTGTGGAGGTGCTGCTGCCACAGCAGACAGTCCCTACTGCAGTACTGCCACCAGTGTATGCAATGCCCTGCCACTCACTGCAATTCCCAGCCATGCACACTCCACAGTGCTTCTCTGTTCAGGCTCATCCACAGGAGATGCCTCACACAGGGCCCTGAGACTGCTAGTGGACTGCAACAGCAGAACACTACCACATGACTGCACACTGCACTGTCCACGGAGTATGGACTGTGATGGTAGGCTGCCCAAGGTGATAGATCAGACAGTCTTAGCTACATGCTGTCAGGTTGAGTAAATCTTGGGTATCAATCGTAGTCGTTAAAGTCAGTGTCTCATCTCTGATTCGGAGACTCCTGACAATACCGATTAAGATTATAACTACCGGGACTTATACATCATCATATATCTGAGTGAGCGAACAGAGGGCAGCTAATGTACTTCAGAAAGTATTCATGCCCCTTGACTTATTCCACATTTGGTTGTGTTACAGCCTGAATTCAAAATGGATGAAAATATAATTTTTTTCTCAACCATATACACACACACACACACAATACACCATAATGACTAAATGAAAACATGTTTTTAGACATTTGTGCTAATTTATTGAAAATGAAATACAGAAATATATCATTTACATAAGTATTTACACCCCTGAGTCAATACATTTCAGAATCCCCTTTGACAGCAATTAGAGCTGTGAGTCTTTCTGGGTAAGACTCTAAGAGCTTTTCACACCTGGATTGTACAACATTTGACCATTATTCTTTTCAAATTCTTCAAGCTCTGTCAAATTGGTTGTTGATCATTGCTAGACAACCATTTTCAGGTCTTGCCATAGATTTTCAAGTAGATTTAAGTCAAAACTGTAACTCGGCCACTCAGGACCATTCACTGTCTTCTTGGTTAGCAGCTCCAGTGTAGATTTGTCCTTGTGTTTTAGGTTATTGTCCTGCTGAAAGGTGAATTCATCTCCCAGTGTCTGTTGGAAAGCAGACTGAACCAGGTTTTCCTCTAGGATTTTTGCCTGTGCTTATTGTAGCTCTATTCCATTTCTGGCAATGACAAGCATACACATAACATGATGAAGCCACCACCATGCTTGAAAATATGAAGAGTGGTACTCAGTGATGTGTTGTGTTGGATTTGTCCCAAACATAACACTTTGTATTCAGGACATAAAGTTCATTTCTTTGCCACATTTTTTGCAGTTTTACTTTAGTGCCTTATTGCAAACAGGATGCATGTTTTGGAATATTTTTATTCTGTACAGGCTTCCTTCTTTTCACTCTGTCAATTAGGTTAGTATTGTGGAGTAACTACAAGGTTGTTGATCCATCCTCAGTTTTCTCTTATCACAGCCATTAAACTCTGTAACTGTTTTAAAAGTCACCATTGGCCTCATGGTGAAATCTCTGAGCGGTTTCCTTCCTGTCTGGCAACTGAGTTGGGAAGGACGCCTGTATCTTTGTAGTGACTGGGTATATTGATACAGCATCCAAAGTGTAATTAATAACTTCACCATGCTCAAAGGGATATTCAATGTAAAAAAAAATGTTTTGTTGTTTTGAAAAACTTCCTGGTCTTTGTGGTTTAATCTGTGTTTGAAATTCACTGCTCAACTGAGGGACCTTACAGATAATTGTATGTGTGGGGTACAGAGATGAGGTAGTCATTCAAAAATCATGTTAAACACTATCATTGCACACAGAGCGAGTCCATGCAACTTATTATGTGACTTGCTAAGCACATTTTTACTATTTAAGGTATTTAGGCTTGCCATAACAAAGGGGTAGAATACTTATTGACTCAAGACATTTCAGCATTTTTTATTTATATTAATTTGTACAAATTTAGAGAAACATAATCCCACTTTGATACTATGGGGTATTGTGTGTAGGCCAGTGAAAATAATCTACATTTAATCAATTTTAAATTCAGGCTGTAACAACAAAAAGTGGAATAAATCAAGGGGTGTGAATACTTTCTAAAGGCACTGGTTCCTTGAACCCTCCTCTTCCCTTTCCTATTGACAATGTGTATTTGTGGGCAGATACTTGATGATCTTTTACTCATTTTCTAACATAAAAACTTTTTTGTGGTAATGTTTGCCATGTATAGTTGTGTAATATAGATAAAACACATTCTTAACATTAACATTCTTTATATTTTTCCAAATTTCAAAGGAGAAACGTAGAAATTCGATTGCTAGTGGTTGATATTTTTTTTTTACACTGAGTGAAAAGTTTTCTAAAAATAACAACAAAGCTTGATAGGATCACATTTTTCCTTCATAAAGCTTTTGTTGTCTTTTCCATCTCACCATTGTTTGCTTGAGGAGAGAGGCCTGAACAAAACGAGAGGGCAGCTGTCGTCAGATTACAAACTAATCGCCAGGGCAGACTGCAATGGGCACTATTGACAGAGACCTTGGCAGACAAAGGCTCAGGGTGTAATGTGGATGGGAAATTTCAATTCAACATCTTTCATCATGTCTAAGTGAAATCAATCATGAACAGTCATAAAGATACGGATCCTGTGCTTCCTTGATAGATCAATAGATCCTAGCCTCTTGGTTTGCGCCTTTTTAGAATCACTTCTAGAGGTCACACCCGTGTCACAGTCTTCCAATCGGTGCAGTGTTGTTTCATGGTCTCTCTCAGTTAATCCTACAGTACAATTGACTTGACATAGAAGCCTGTGGGTTTTCTTCCTTATGGCACTTTTTTGTCAGTTTGTAAATCTGTTCATCGACAGCTCTACTCTCATTAGTCTGTTTTGACATGTTATTGTAACACTTAATAATGTAAACAAACATTTGACAGTCAAACATAGGAACGCTTTCCTTAATTGTACTTTAGTTTTATATCATAAATGTTTTGCATTACCTCACACCTGTTTGAGTTCCGATCATCAGAAGAGATACACTATCATTACTTAGACAATAAAGACTAAATAAACACTGCTAATGTTGTCTCTGCTTCTTCAATACTGTCTACATACAAGTATAAGGTCAGTACGCATCCGAATATATGACTCTTTGTTCTTCAACATCCAAACATAATGCTGTGAGGTGGTGGGTAGAACAATGGGGACAGTAGACAACTCCCAAATCAATGCGGTGAGGGATGTGCTCCAGTAAATAAAAACGACAACATCATTCTACAACATCGGCATCATTTTGCCCAGTCACTGTTCATTGTCCTGTTTCTCAATTGCAGACAGTGCATTTTTCGATTACAACTATAAGTGTCCAAAACAATAAATAGCTGTGAAAAATACAGCTCAGTATAAAAAATTATCTGAAAGATGAATCATTGGAGGGTTACTATACTTTGGTGCAGGCCAAGGTAATTGTTGTGTCCATGCGTAAACTCTCATTCCGCTCTCTTAATTCATCCTCCATGTTTTCCTGCACGCTGTCCTTTCGTCTGCGCCGCGTGAAGCCTTGGAAGCTGGGGGAGATGGGTAGATAGCGCAGGTAGCTGACCTTCCTAACGCAGCTCATTCCAACGGGGAAGTCATAAATACGCATGTTCGCTGAGCTTCCCCCACTGCTCTCATCAGCCTTCCAGTTCAGCAGCCCTCTCTCCTTCCTGGTGCCTGTTTAAACCGCACGCACAAGCATACACACACAAACATACAAGCAAACACACAATGCCACATAAACAAACATTGGTAGTTACAGGCAACCGTTGCGCTAAATTGAAAGATTGATGTGATACCATGGTGATATCGTGGTGACACATAAACAAACACAAAGCAACTGATGATCTCTTTGATCAGTGTGTGACAAGGTGACTAGTAGCTCATGTTAATGAGATGAGGTTTCACATTCTCACATAGCATGCATACCTGGGATGGTGTTATCCAGCGCAAACGCCAGGAAGCCTCCGACAAACATCTCCGTGGTTAGGAGCACTGTAAGGATTTGATCCACCTCTGGAACTCCTGAGCAGGGCAATAAAATATGTATTACCAAGTTAATGATCCTAATCGTTATTCATAACATCAACATATTTATCCATACTAAAGCTTCATCACAGTCTAAGTGTACACACTATAAACTCTAAAGCCACTCCTACACTTCCTCTTAAAATGGAGATGTCTTTTCATATCAGTAAAACCATTTTCAATGTGCAGTCCACCTGTTTGGATGCAGCCGGGATGCAAGTCTAGGTAATTGGGCAACATTAGGCCAAAGAACATGGAGAAGCCAAGGACAAAGAGATTCCTAGATGAGTTGAGGTCTACAGTCTGCAGGTTGGACAAGCCCACAGCCGTGATCATACCTGCAAGGCATAGACAACACAAACAACAGAGGGGTGGATAAGGTTATTATTGTCTCATTTTGATCTAGTTATCTGTGTTTCTAGCTAGACATATAATTTCCTCATCCCGTCTAAAATAGAGGTGAGCTTTCTGTGATCATACTGCCCCCCCGTGGGTGAGAGAGAGAGGTGACGCTGTGTGTGAGATCTCTGTTAGGAGGTCAGTGACTCACCGAACAAGGTGCAGAACATGCCGCCTAAAATGGGGTCAGGCAGCGATGCAAAGAGGGCAGTGAATTTCCCCACAGTTCCTAACAGGAGCATTATGGCCGCACCGTATTGCACCACTCTCCTGCTTCCTACCTGTGTGTAGAGAGACATCGTACAACGTGACTCAATGTGAACTGTACAACCTCTAGTATCAACCCATTGTTTATTAATAATTATTTGCATTGTGGCAAAGCGCTTGCACTGGAGATCATGTTAATAAGCCTTTATCTGTTTCAAAAATATAATATTGCTGATTCCAACTTGAACTAGATTTAAATACAGGATTTGGGATTACATATCTAATCCGTGTTTTCAGTACATAGATTAAAGACAACATGTCTGAGAACAATCTGGGGAGTGGCTTAGGGGCCAAGGGGGTCATATCTAGACAGAATACAGTTTATGTCAAATTTACATCAAAAGCGGAAACATTTAGCATTTTAGCTAACCCTTTTCCTAACCTTAACTTAAGTCTCCTAACCAGCTACGTTACTTCTCCTAACCTGCTGCGTAAATTCTCCTAACCTGCTACGAAAATTCAATTTTGACATAAACTGTACTCCATCTAGTCAAAACCAGTTGAGGGATTAAGCTTCCTTGCCTTAGTGATTCCCAGAACTCCAATATTGGGACTGGAGGAGGTGGAGCCATTTCCTGTACCCAGCAGTCCTGCTATAATACAACAAACACCCTCTGTGAAGATACCCCTGGTATGGGAAAGACATGACACAGACACAAACATACATCAACACAGGCTACTGATGCTTGACAATAAGAGGGCATTCTAGAACATAGGTCCCCTGTCAGAGCCTTTATTAGAAGTCTAACCCCTGGCGTAGAAGACTGATGCACACCTGTTGATGGCATGGATAGGTGGCGGGGGTGCCCCAGAGAGGCGGGCACAGGCGTAATAGTCCCCGATAGACTCTACAATGCCAGCTAGTGTGGCGCTGAACATGCCCAGCACTCCGGCGATGGTCACCGTGGGCAACCCCCACTGACCTATCAGGGACACACAAACACCAGAAGTCAGAATCCTCCTCCTATGCGGCAAGATGAAAGGCATTGGCAATGGATGACAACTCAGATCATTTCCCCATTTAAAATGATATACAGTGCATTTGGAAAGTATTCAGACCCCATGACTTTTTCCACATGTTGTTACGTTACAGCCTTATTCTAACATTGATTTTTTTGTCTCTTTTTTTCCCCTCATCAATCTACACACAATACCCCACAATGACGAAGCAAAAACATCAAGGATCTCTCTGTACTTTGCTCCGTTCATCTTTCCCTCGATCACGACTAGTCTCCAAGTCCCTGCCGCTGAAAAACATCCCCACAGCATGATGCTGCCACCACCATGCTTCACTGTAGGGATGGTGCCAGGTTTCCACCAGACGTGACGTTTGGCATTCAGGCCAGAGACTTCAACCTTGGTTTCATCAGACTAGAGAATCTTGTTTCTCATGGTCTGAGAGTCTTTAGGTGCCTTTTGGCAAACTCCAAGCGGGCTGTCATGTGCCTTTTACTGAGGAGGGCTTCCGTCTGGCCACTCTACATTTTAGTCATTTAGCAGACGCTCTTATCCAGAGCGACTTACAGTTAGTGAGTGCATACATTTTCATACTCTACCATAAAGGCCTGATTGGTGGAGTGCTGCAGATATGGTTGTCCTTCTGGAAGGTTCTCCCATCTCCACAGAGGAACTCTGGAGCTCTGTCAGAGTGACCATCAGGTTCTTGGTCACCTCCCTGACAAAGGCCCTTCTCCCCCGATTGCTCAGTTTGGCCGGGCGGCCAGCTCTAGGAAGAGTCTTGGTGGTTCCAAACTTCTTCCATTATATAGACAGGTGGGTGCCTTTCCAAATCATGTCCAATCAATTGAATTTAGCACAGGTGGACTCCAATCAAGTTGTAGAAACATGTCAAGGATGATCAATGGAAACAGGATGCACCTGAGCTCAATTTAGAGTCTCATAGCAAAGGGTCTGAATACTTGTGTAAATAAGGTATGTGTGTGTTTTATTTTTAAAAGATTTGCTAACATTTCGCTTTGTCATTATGGAGTATTGTATGTAGATTGATGAGATTCCATTTTAGAATAAGGCTGTAACGTAACAAAATGTGGAAAAAGTCAAGGGGTCTGAACACTTTCCAAATGCACTGTATAAGGTCATTCTAAAGTTGCTAATAAATGACCAGTGTCATCCACTTTCTTAACTTGACCCTTGATCTGGCTCATGTGTCCAAACTGCCCCATTGTGTGAGATAGTGGAGGTAATGCTGGCCTCTTACAGGGATAAGGGACCCGGAACCAGGGGGAGAGGGTCATGATGTCACCACGGGCGTCGGTGCGTGCCTTCTGCCCGTACTGGCTGGGGTCACTGGGCAACACGTCAGTCAGGGTCAGGATGTAACACAGCAACCACACCAACATGATGGCCATGATGATCTGAAGACGGCTCCACAGACACACAGAAAGAACAGGGGAACAACATAACATGTCACGTAACAGAATCATAGGGATTCCAACTTTCCAATATTCCAAGTTATCATTTTGGATGTGCCTACTAGTCTGTGCCATATTTCCATTTTCATCAGAAAGCTAATACTTGGCTTTAACATAATGGTGAAATGATCCCTGTGGTCTGTGTCTGTCTATCACAGTGAGTCATTTCTATAGCCCGGCAGTGTCCCCATGACCTGTCGGGCATCACTCACTAAGGCAGGAGCACAAGAAGGCAGTGCAGTAAAGTGTTCCTCAGACTCTCTTATAACAGCTCAAGATTTGGATGACGTGATGTGCTGTGAATGATTAGCCTGATGTATTTATGATGAACAATAGACCATGCCCCAACATGAGAACGTCTCACATTAGTACGACCAGAATAGGAGGGCTTTCTAACATCCCTGTGAGACAGGATGGTGTGGTGTGTTGGTTCTAACCGGGAACATCTTAAAGATCTGGACCCTGGCGGTGCTGAAGCCTTTCTTCCTGTTGTAGGTGAGGAGAGGGAAGGACCAGTTCCTCAGGTACTGAGCAAACAGTACGATGAGGAAGATGCACCTGGGGAGAGGCAGTGATATAGCTACACCGTAACCCAGTCAAAGACATCAAACAGGGGGAAAAGGTCATTACGTTAATAGTATGTGATTCAATCAAAAAGCTTCAATGGACCTTGGACGTAAGACGATAAAGAGTCTCAAGCCCAAAACAAGGTGAACCATTTAAACTAAAGAAGTGCGGAAGAGAGGTAAGGAAAACATGCCGCACACAATAATACAACTCAAGACAACATAGTTGGATCTCAAGTGTAAAAACACGAGAGGAGAGGAGAGGATGGAGAGAGCAGAGAGAAACCAGGGAGGAGGATACATTACAGAGCAGAAGGGAGGATGGATTGTGCTCTTACAGTGCCGAGAGGCCCCAGTGAGAGCCGGCTCTGTCCCCGGCGGTCTGGAAGACAGACAGGCCGATGAGGGACACGGTGGGGGTGACGGTCAGTGGCCCGATGTAGTCCAGCAGGAGACCAGGGAGACCCACCAGCCCGATGACCACCTCCACCACACTGGACGCAATGATGGCACCCTGGATCTACAGAGGAGAGAGACCGACTGTTATTATCATTAGGTATGTCTAGGACCACCATGTGACCTGACCCGGACAAACGATGGGTCCTAGTTATGTCTACATGATGTCTCTGTTAATGTCAATCAAAGTGAGAGATGCTACAGTTCAGAAGGATGGACCCCAAGATGGAGGCTCACTGAGAGATGCTACAGTTCAGAAGGATGGACCCCAAGATGGAGGCTCACTGAGAGATGCTACAGTTCAGAAGGATGGACCCCAAGATGGAGGCTCACTGAGAGATGCTACAGTTCAGAAGGATGGACCCCAAGATGGAGGCTCACTGAGAGATGCTACAGTTCAGAAGGATGGACCCCAAGATGGAGGCTCACTGAGAGATGCTACAGTTCAGAAGGATGGACCCCAAGATGGAGGCTCACTGAGAGATGCTACAGTTCAGAAGGATGGAACCCAAGATGGAGGCTCACTGAGAGATGCTACAGTTCAGAAGGATGGACCCCAAGATGGAGGCTCACTGAGAGATGCTACAGTTCAGAAGGATGGACCCCAAGATAGAGGCTCACTGAGAGATGCTACAGTTCAGAAGGATGGACCCCAAGATGGAGGCTCACTGAGAGATGCTACAGTTCAGAAGGATGGACCCCAAGATGGAGGCTCACTGAGAGATGCTACAGTTCAGAAGGATGGACCCCAAGATGGAGGCTCACTGAGAGATGCTACAGTTCAGAAGGATGGACCCCAAGATGGAGGCTCACTGAGAGATGCTACAGTTCAGAAGGATGGACCCCAAGATGGAGGCTCACTGAGAGATGCTACAGTTCAGAAGGATGGACCCCAAGATGGAGGCTCACTGAGAGATGCTACAGTTCAGAAGGATGGACCCCAAGATGGAGGCTCACTGAGAGATGCTACAGTTCAGAAGGATGGACCCCAAGATGGAGGCCCAGTGGCAAGAGGCAGGAAGTACCTCTCTTATCCTTGGGTGCCAGATGTGGGAGGTGTTCAGAGGAAGACTCCAGTTCCCATAAATCTCCTCTGTGGAAAGACAGACACAATAGCACATTAGTGAGGTTCTGTCTGTGATTGGGCCATGTTCTTCTGATATAGGATGGGACTGAGAGGGGCGCACCTTCAGGGGGACATTTCCATCTTTCCAGTCCTAAGATGGCTTGGGCAGGGATGAGGAAGGCAAAAGCACTGGCCTGGAAAAGAGGTAACCTAAACATGGAAGATAAAAAAATAAAAATAATAATATGCCATTTAGCAGACGCTTTTATCCAAAGCAACTTACAGTCATGCGTGCATACATTTTTTTTGTGTATGGGTGGTCCCGGGGATCGAACCCACTACCTTGGCGTTACAAGCGCCGTGCTCTACCAGCTGAGCTACAGAGGACCGCATGTTACACATGCATGCCAAGCATTAGAAGACACACACACACACACACACACACGTACCTGACTCCAAATGTGGTCTGTATGAGTGTGGTGATTCCCACGCAGGTGAAGATGGTTCCCACCAGCTGACTGACCGTGTACTGGTCTTGTCCCACACACATGGCCTCCGCCAGTAGGAAGGGCACAGCGATGGTCCCGCTGAAACACGTCAGGTAGTGCTGCGATCAAAGACACAGTGTTAATCACCATGGATAAGAGAGAGAGAGAAAGAGAGGGGGAGGGAGAAACAGAGGGAGGGGGGGGGAAGAGATATACATTTGGGGGAAAGGGCGCACACAAGAGAACAAGAAAAAAGATACAGACAGAAAGGTGGAGTCTACTCATAAAACCATTCATTTAAACTAAGTGTGTGTGAGAGAGTGGGTGTATTTGTGTACCTGGAGGCCCAGTAGAATGCAGAGGTACCACGGCGGGACATCCTCTATGGTGTAGATCATGTCAAAGCCTGGCTGCTGCTTCTGCTGTTGTCCCTCTGTAGACAGTTTCCCCCCCTCAGCACCCTCCTCTCCCTCTGCAGCCAGTTTCCCCCCCTCAGCACCCTTCTCTCCCTCTGCAGACAGTTTCCCCCCCTCAGTACCCTCCTCTCCCTCTGCAGACAGTTTCCCCCCCTCAGTACCCTCCTCTCCCTCTGCAGACAGTTTCCCCCCCTCAGCACCCTGCTGCTGCTCCTCTGTCTGAATCTGGACATCACATCTCTGAGAGGGAGGACAGAGACATTTACACATCCAAAGTAACATTGGGTAACTTGGCATACACACCGTTTGAAAGTAGAGAGTCACATGATGTTCAACAACTGGGAATATTCGATGACCTCTCATTCATCATACAAATATACCTTATATGGCACAAGATTGTCACCCACGTGATTCGTCACTGTCCCATACTGCCTTGCCATCTCCACTGAAGCCAACCGTCAGGCACATGATGACCTGGGTGTCACACCTATTTGAATTGACCTCTCTACGAATGATCAACATGGGCCTGGATTATGTTATAACCCAGAAGAATGTCACCGTGACCGTGGCCAGTCGTCATGGTTCTTGGAGTTGACTGTTTTGAAAGATGATGCAAGAGGAGCTCTTCCGTGACTAACTCATCAAAGTAGACTGGATTTCTTTCTAAACCACAGGTCAGAGTTTTGGCACTGGTATCTAGGTTAACAGCCTTGGTCTTTCAATAAATTCCATTCTGATCAAAGTATCATCTTTGCATCTTTGTCAGAGCCAATGTTAGAACTGTCTTCTACAAATCAGTGTCTCCACTTTTGCTATGAGGTATTGTGTCTTTAATCAATAGCCACAAATGTCCTGCAAAAGCATGGTTTCAGATATCAATCCAGAACCACCCTCCACAAGTTGTTATTCAATCAGACGTCATGGCAGTAAATCCCCTAATCTGAGCATGGTAAACACCTTGGTCATTTCACCCCAAAGGTAAACAGAAATACTTCGAAAACATCCAATGATGCAATATACTAAGTGTAAAGTTGAATTATTCAAGTTTACAGAAAGAAGGCCATAGCACACTAAGGACCAGTGGTGTAAAGTACTTAAGTAAAAATACTTTAAAGTACTTAAGTAGTTTTTTTGGGTATCTGTACTTTACTATTTATATTTTTGACAACTTGTACTTTTACTTCACTACATTCCTACAGAAAATATTATACTTTTTACTCCATACATTTTCCCTGACAACCCAAAGTACTTGTTACATTTTGAATGCTTAGCAGGACAGGAAAATTGTGAAATTCATGCACTTATCAAGAGAAAACGTGGTCATCCCTACTGCCTATGATCTGGCAGACTCACTAAACACAAATGCATCTTTTGTAGATAATGTCTGAGTGTTTGAGTGTGCCCCTGGCTATCCATACATTTTAAAAACAAGAAAATGGTGCCGCCTGCTTTGCTTAATAGAAGGAATTTGAAATGAGTTATTCTTTTGCTTCTACTTTTGATACCTAAGTATATTTTAGGAATTACATATACTTTTGATACTTAAGTATATTTAAAACCAAATGCTTTTAGACTTTTACTGAAGTAGTATTTTACCGGGTGACTTTCACTTGTACTTGAGTAACTTTCTATTAAGGTATCTATACTTTTACTCAAGTATGACAATTGGGTACTTTTCCCACCGCTGCTAAGGACCTACACACCACACATTAACTCATCCATAACACATGATCTCGCCAGGCCAGATAACGTACACTTACACTTACAATTTAAAGCATTCACAACAAAACATAACTCATCAATGTATTGTAATGATAGTAAATGATGAGTTTTACCTTGAGGTCTGGTTGTGTTTCTGTGTCCTCCATCGTCTTCATCTGGACTCTCAGTTGTTTGTGATGGATCCTTCGTTTCTTTTGGGTGCTGCCCTCGCTCAACTAGCCAACACATGTGTGACCTCAGCCCTATACATGAGTAGACTAGCCCTTTTATTGGGGTTGAGGGGACCAGATCAGCCAGGTTAATAATCTGCCCCCGAGATGGACTTTACCCACTCGTGCTGTTTAAGAGGCTGAGACGGTAAAATTAAAGGAAAAGGATCCAGGGGTCAAGAAGACACTTCTTGGAATTAGAGATAGTGGGCAAGAATCAGATTAGCCAGGTAGCTTAGTGGTTAAGAGCGTTGTGCCAGTAACCGAAAGGTCGCTGGTTCTAAACCCCGAGCCGACTAGGTGAAAAATCTGTCGATGTGCCCTTGAGCAAGGCACTTAACCCTAATTGCTCATGTAAGTCGCTCTGGATAAGAGCGTCTGCTAAATGACTAAAATGTAAATGAAAGAACTACATGTACATCAGAAGGGTTACATTTGAAGTTATAGATATGTGACCAATTCTGCATTTAATTTTATCAAAAAAGGAAGAGGTTGTGATGGCATCTAGACTATGTGTGTTTGAGTGAGGATATCGGGGTTTGAGTGAGGATATCGGGGTTAAATAATAGGGTTAAATAATAGGTTTCATAAGCTTCATAAGTGACTCCTCCCATCTGAAAGGTGCTGTCATGAATGTTATAACTGTTTACACAAAGGTGTAAGAATAAAACAGGACTGCATACGAGTAGACTGGTCTGATTTTATTTTATTAGTAAAATCTGAAACCTGGTAAAGACAGTGATGCATCAAAGTATATGTTCGTTCCATTGGGCCCATACATACGTGAGTGAAGTGTGGTCAAAAAACAAAGAGACGTTCTTGCAATTAACCTTCTGGCAAATCATTTGTGGAATTATGGAAAACAAAAGCATCAACTGTTTGATTCAGCACCATCAGACCAAACAGAAAACAAGGACCTCAGCAACCCGAGCCACAGCCTGTTCACCCCGCTTCCATCTAGAAGGCAGAGACAGTACAGGTGCATCAAAGCTGGGAAACAGCTTTGATCTCCAGGCCATCAGACTGTTTGTTTAATAGTCACCACTAGCCGGCCTCCGCCCAGTGAACTTAGTCACTGTCACTAGCTGGCTACCATCCGGAACTCTACCCCGCACCTTAGAGAATGCTGCCCTATGTACATAGAGTCATTGAACACTGGTCACCTTAATAATGTTTACATACTGTTTTACCCACTTTATATGTATATACTGTATTCTAGTCAAGGCTCATCAACAAAACAAAAATAGAAACGCAACATGCAACAATTTCAATGATTCTACTGAGTTACAGTTAATATAAGGAAATGAATCAATTAAAATAAATTCACTAGGCCCTAATCTATGGATTTCACATGACTGGTAGGGGCGTGGATCAGAAAACCAGTCCGTATCTGGTGTGACCACCATTTGCCTCATGCAGCGCAACACATCTTCTTCACATAGAGTTGATCAGGCTGTTGATTGTGGCCTGTGGAATGTTGTCCCACTCCTCTTCAATGGCAGTGTGATGTCAAAATCAAATCAAATGTTATTTGTCACATGCGCCGAATACAACAGGTGTAGACCTTACCGTGAAATGCTTACTAACAAGCCCTTAAACAACTGTCACGTCTCCTCCCGTTGCTCCCCTCCGGCGCTCTGATTCGCCGGTCTACTGAGCCACCGGTCTGAGCGCACCACTTTGGCAACACCGGAATGGAAACCCAACGAACCCTACATTTACATTTTAGTCATTTAGCAGACGCTCTTATCCAGAGCGACTTACAGTTAGTGAGTGCATACATCATTTTCTTTTTCATACTGGCCCCCCGTGGGAATCGAACCCACAACCCTGGCGTTGCAAACACCATGCTCTACCAACTGAGCTACATCCCTGCCGGCCATCCCCTCCCCTACCCTGGACGACACTGGGCCTATTGTGCGCCGCCCCATGAGTCACCTCTAGCGTACCTGCACCTCATCATCTCATCACCACCCCTATTTAGCCCTGGAATGTTCTGGAAGATGTTGTGTGTGATTGTTTATGTCGTTTACTCTATCTTTGTTATTTCTCTTTGTCATTGTCAAGTAAACCTTGACCTTGTTAATTCCTGCGTCTGCGTCCTGCCTCTTCGGTTACTCAGTACTCGTCACAGAATCACACATCAAACGAAAATGGATGCAGCAGGAGTTTCCCTGTGCCTCGACCAGCACCAGCAGCAGCTTGCCCAGTTGAACGCCGCCATGCAGGAAGTGCTCCAAACTCTGCATAATCTGCCCAGTGTTCCGGTTCCACCTCAGGGAGCGGCGAGTGCCCCCAATCCACCTGTTCCCGTGCTATCACCCACTTCTGCAGGAAACCTTCCCTACCGGAGCGCTATGATGTTAAAACTACTAAATGTAGCGGCTTCCTGCTACAGGTTTCACTTTATCTGGCGCGTCAGCCTGGGGCATATCCTTCTGACCAAGCCAGGATAGCGCTGGTGATTTCGCTACTTAAAGGAAAGGCGCTGGATTGGGCCATGGCAGTCTGGGAAGGAGAGGAGGCAGTGTCACTACCCTACCCCACCTTCCTCGCTCGGTTCAGGGCGGTGTTTGATCATCCCACGGAGGGAAAGGTGAGCGTCTCCTCCATCTACAACAGAGAGAGGGGCCGCGTCCGAGCACGCTCTGAGCTTTCGCACGGTGGCGGCGTCTTCCGGCTAGAATGAGCGTGCTCTGCGCATGGCCTTCAGGAGAGTCTTACAGGAGGACATCAAGATGGAACTCGCATGTCTGGACGACGAGATGGACCTTGATACCCTCATCACCACGTCTTGACGACATGTTGCAAGAGAGACGGCATTCCCAACACGTCCCGGAGCCTCGACGCTCACCCCATCTGAGCTATGGAAGCCGCCCTGCTTCCGAGTCCTCACCCATGGAGTTGGGCAGCACCCCCTACACCACCACGGACCACAAATCTGCTGGCGGCTCCCTATCTAGGCGGTATGACTCCCGTCGCCGCTCCATGAGTGTTATGTCAGCTTCTATCACAAAACCATTGTTTTTAGTTCCCATAACGGTGTCTGGTTATTCCTTCTCTTCCATTTCTACTGCTATGATAGATTCCAGATCAGCGGGAAACCTTATAGATAGGGAGCTGGTCTCTGAATGGGGGTTGCCCACCGTGCCACTGCCATCTCCGCTACACGTCACCTCACTGGACAATAAACCCCTTGGATTAGGCACCATTATGCACGTCACTCTCCCCATCACCATCACCATTCCCACACTACTGGAGCACCACGAGGAGCTGTCATTCCACATCGATCACGTCACCCCTTCACCGGATCGTCTTGGAATTGCCCTGGCTCAGACTACACAACCCCACCATCAATTGGATCACCAAGAGGATCACAGCCTGGTCTACCTCATGCCGGAAGACCTGCCTGCCGGTGGTTTGTTGTTCCACGTCAGTGGAGAGTCCGGAGTCCGCCCTCCAGCCCAACATTCCACTTGAGTACGCAGATCTGTCCGATGTCTTCTCTTCATTAAAGGCTACGTGTCTCCCTCCTCACAGGCCCTGGGACTGCGCCATTGACCTGCTGGAGGGACAACACCCTCCGAAGAGTCGCATTTACCCCCTTTCCATGGCGGAGGCCATGGAGAAGTATGTGGCGGAGACCCTGAAACAGGGGTTCATCAGACGCTCTACCTCTCCTGCCTCCGCCAGCTTCTTCTTCGTGGCCAAAAAATATGGAGGACTGAGACCATGCATTGACTACAGGGGCTGAATGCAGTCACCACCAAGTACCGGTACCCCCTCCCTCTGGTTCTGTCGGCCATCGAGCAGCTACGAGGGACCCGGTACTTTACCAAGTTGGACCTGAGGAGTGCCTACAACCTGATCCGAATCCGGGAAGGAGACGAGTGGAAGACAGCCTCCGCCTCCGGGAACACAGCCTGTTGGTGAAGGGGGAGAAATGTGAATTCCACCAACAGGCCAACTCCTTCCTGGGATATCGGATCAGTCCTCAGGGGGTGTTCATGGAAGGAGTGAAGACGGACACCGTCAGGTCATGGGCAGTTCCCACCACCATCAAGGGCCTACAGAGCTTCCTGGGATTCGCTAATTTCTACCGGCATTTCATCAGGTCCTTCAGCTCCATAGCCGCCCCGCTCACCTCTCTCCTTAAGGGTGGGCCTCAGAAGCTGGCCTGGAACCCTGAAGCTGACGCTGCCTTCAAGAGGCTGAAGGAGAGGTTCACCACAGTGCCCATCCTAAAACACCCAGATCCATCTCGTCCTTTCATCCTGGAGGTGGACGCATCAGAGGAGGGCATGGGTGCCGTCCTCTCCCAGCGGCAAGGTAAGCCAGAGAAAATGTATCCCTGTGCCTTTTTCTCTAAAAAGCTTACCCCCGCAGAGAGGAACTATGGAGTTGGAGACAGGGAGCTGTTGGCGGTGGTCCTCGCTCTGGAGGAATGGAGACACTGGCTGGAGTGCGCAGTCCATCCATTCCAGATTATTACTGACCACTGGAATTTGGAGCACAGCGAAACGGATGAACTCTCGTCAAGCCAGGTGGGCCCAGTCTCTCACTCGCTTCCAACTCTTTCTGACTTACCGCCCAGGATCCCAGAATGTGAAGGCCGACGCACTCTCCAGGATGCACCATACCGGAAAAAGAAAGGATCTGGGGGGTCCTATCCTTCCCTCGTCTCTCATCGTTGCACCTGTCGTTTGGGATGTGGACGAAGACATCCGCCTGGCAGCTCAGGAGGACCCAGCGCCTGCCAATGCCCCTCCGGGGCGTGTGTATGTACCCACCAGTGTCCATGACCGCCTGCTGATCTGGGCGCACACCACCCTTACGGCAGGGCACTCTGGTATTATGCGCACCCTGCATTCTCTAGCCCAAAAATACTGGTGGCCCACCTTGGCTTCTGATGTCTCCCACTATGTCAACTCCTGTTCCGTATGTGCCCAAATGAAGACATCTCGGAACGCCACGGCAGGCAAACGAGTTCCTCTCCCAGTGCCTCAGCGACCTTGGTCACACCTGTCCATAGACTTTGTCACCGACCTTCCACGTTCTGACGGTTTCACCACAGTCATGGTGGTCGTAGATCGGTTCTCCAAATCATGCCGTTTTTTGCCACTAACTGGTCTTCCTTCTGCTCTCCAGGTCGCTGAGGTCCTGTTCCAACAGGTCTTCAGGCATTATGGACTTCCGGAGGACATCGTCTCGGACCATGGCCCCCAATTCACCTCCCGAGTGTGGAAGGCTTTCCTGGAGAAGATCGGGGCCACGGCCAGCCTCACTTCCGGCTATAGGCCTCAGTCGAATGGACAGATGGAGCGCATGAACCAGGAGCTGGGGAGGTTTCTTTGTTGTCACTGTCAGGACCGGCAGGGTGAGTGGGCGAGGTTTCTTCCCTGGGCAGAATATGCCCAGAACTCCCTCGTTCATTCCTCCACGGGGCTCACTCCCTTCCAGTGCGTCCTGGGGTACCAGCCGGCCCTGGCCCCTTGGACACCCAGCCAGACCGATGCGCCCGCTGTCGACGAGTGGTTCCACAGGGCCGGACATGTCTGGGACGCCACCCATGTCCATCTCCAGAGGGCCATTCATCTGCAGAAGGACCAAGCCGACTGCCACCACAGTGAGGCCACTGTATTCCAGCCTGGGGATCGTGTCTGGCTGTCCACAATAAACCTCCCTCTCCGCCTGCCCTGCAAGAAACTGAGCCCCCGGTTTGTGGGGCCGTTTAAGGTCCTCTGGCGGATAAATGAGGTATCATACCGGCTGCTCCTTCCCCCTCACTACCGTGTTTCACCCACTTTTCATGTGTATCTCCTCAGGCCGGTGGTTCCTGGTCCTCTGGCAGATGCCGTCCCCCGGGTTACGCCTCCTCCGCCCCTGGACATTGACGGGAGTCTGGCGTATGCACTGAGGGACCTGCTGGACTCCAGGTTCCATGGGGGACGGCTCCATTACCTGGTGGACTGGGAGGGGTATGGTCCTGAGGAGAGGAGCTGGGTTCCGGCTGGGGACATTCTGGACCCCAACCTAATTTGGGACTTCCACCGTCGCCGCCCCGACCAGCCCGCTCCTCATCCTCGGGGTCGTCATCCAGGCCGGCGAAGTCCAGTGGCTGGGGCCGCGCGTCCGGGGGGGGGGTACTGTCATGTCTCCTCCCGTTGCTCTGATTCGGAGGTCTACAGAGCCACCGGTCTGAGCACACCACCTCGGCAACACCGGAATGGAAACCCAACGCACCCTAATCCCCTCCAGCGCACCTGCACCTCATCATCTCATCACCACCCCTATATAGCCCTGGACTGTTCTGTATGATGTTGTGTGTGATTGTTTAGCTTCGTGTCGTTTACTCTCTTTGTTATTTCTCTTTGTCATTGTTAGGTAAACCATGACCTTGTTAATTCCTGCGTCTGCATCCTGCCTCTTCATATACTCAGTACTCATCATACCAAAAATGCCGCTTTAAGAAAATATTTACGAAATAAACTAAAGTAAAAAAGTAACACAATAACGAGGCTATATACAGAGTCAATGTGCAGGGTACAGGTTAGTCCAGGTAATTTGTACATGTAGGTAGGGGTAAAGTGACTATACTATGCATAGATAATAAACAGTGAGTAGCAGCAGTTTAAAAACAAAAGGGGGGGCAATGCAAATAGTCCGGGTGGCCATTAGATTAATTGTTCAGCAGTCTTATGGCTTGGGGGTAGAAGCTGTTAAGGAGCCTTTTGGGAGTTGCTGGATATTGGTGTGAACTGGAACACGCTGTCGTAAACGTCGATCCAGAGCATCCCAAACATGATCAATGGTTGACATGTCTGGTGAGTATACAGGCCATGGAAGAACTGGGACATTTTCAGCTTCCAGTAATTGTGTACAGATCCTTGCGACATGGGGCCATGCATTATCATGCTGAAACATGATATATAGCTTATGCCAATAGTTGAAACCAGGATTCATCTGTGAAGAGCACACTTCTCCAGCGTTCCAGTGGCCATAAAAGGTGAGCATTTGCCCACTGAAGTTGGTCACGACGCCGAACTGCAGCCAGGTCAAAACCCTGGTGAAGACGACGAGAATGTAGATGAGCTTCCCTGAGATGGTTTCTGACAGCTTGTGCAGAAATTCTTCGGTTGTGCAAATCCACAGTTTCATCAGCTGTCCGGGTGGCTGGTCTCAGACCATCCCGCCGGTGAAGAAGCCGGATGTGGAGGTCCTGGGCTGGCGTGGTTACACGTGGTCTGCGGTTGTGAGGCCGGTTGGACGCACTGCCAAATTCTCTAAAACAACATTGGAGGTGGCTTATGGTAGATTAATGAACATTTCATTCTCTGGCAGCAGCTCTGGTGGACATTCCTGCAGTCAGCATTCCAATTGCATGCTCCCTCAAAACTTGAGACATCCGTGGCATTGTGTTGTGTGACAAAACCTCCCATTTAAGAGTGGCCTTTTATTGTCCCCAGCACAAGGTGCACCTGTGTAATAATCATGCCGTTTAATCAGCGTCTTGATATGCCACACCTGTCAGGTGGATGGATTATCTTGGCAAAGGAGAAATGCTCACTAACAGGGACACTTTACATGTTACATTTCTATATTTGTTCAGTCTGTCACGATTTCCTCCGAAGCTGCCTCCTCTCCTTGTTCGGGCAGGCTTTGGCGTTCGGCGTCACCGGCCTTCTAGCCACTGCCGCTCCTCATCTCATCATTCCATTAGTTTTTGTCTTGTTTCTATTACACAGCTGGTTCATATCCCCTAATCAGTACCTGTATAAGTGTTCCCTCTGCCTCCTTGTCTTTGTGTGTGATTGTTTGTTGTGGAGGTTAGATTAGCCCGGTGGAGCTCTTTGTATTTTGTATCGCCGGGATATTTCACCCATGTGCCTTGTTGTTTTCCAGTGCGCCGTATATTTCCGCACTGGAGTGTTTGACGCATTGCTGCGTACCGCTGTATTACGGAATAAACCTTTTATTCTGTGATTTACCCTCCTGCGCCTGATGCCTTCTAAATCACACACCACACAGTCTATACACACCATCATATTCGTACTGAGATTTGGCATGGGTCCTCAGATCCTCAAAAAATTCTACAGCTGCACCATCGAGAGCATCCTGACTGGTTGCATCACCGCCTGGTATGGCAACTGCTTGGCCTCTGACCGCAAGGCACTACAGAGGGTAGTGCGTACGGCCCAGTACATCACTGGGGCAAAGCTCCCTGCCATCCAGGACCTCTATACCAGGCGGTGTCAGAGGAAGGCCCTCAAAATTGTCAAAGACTCCAGCCACCCTAGTCATAGACTGTTCTCTCTGCTACCGCACGGCAAGCGGTACCGGAGTGCCAAGTCTAGGTCCAAAAGACTTCTCAACAGCTTCTACCCCCAAGCCATAAGACTCCTGAACAGCTAATCATGGCTACCCGGACTATTTGCACTGCCCCCCACCCCATCCTTTTACGCTGCTGCTACTCTGTTAAGTATTTATGCATAGTCACTTTAACTCTACCCACTGTACATATTACCTCAACTACCTCAACTAGCCAGTGCCCCGCACATTGACTCTGCAACGGTACCCCCCTGTATATATAGCCTCCCTACTGTCACTTTATTTTACTGTATATATAGCCTCCCCTACTGTCACTTTATTTTACTTCTGCTCTTTTTTTCTCAACACTTTTTTGTTGTTGTTGTTTTATTCTTACTTTTTTTTGTTTAAAATAAATGCACTGTTGGTTAAGGGCTGTAAGTAAGCATTTCACTGCAATGTCTGCACCTGTTGTATTCGGCGCATGTGACCAATAAAATTTGATTTGATTTGATTTGATTTGTACTGTATATATTTATATTTCAGAATCTGACATTGCTCGTTCTGATATTTCTTGATTATTTTGATTTTGGGGGGATTTGTATTGTTTTTCTTGTAGTTCATGAGAAGGTTGCTGCACGTGATATCTTGTGGTTCAGTACCTCTGACATCCATCTTATTGTTGTGTATTACTGTACTGTTGGAGCTAGAAACACAAGTAGTAATGCACTGTTGGAGCTAGAAACATAAGCATTACTGCACTGTTGGAGCTAGAAACACAAGCATTACTGCCCTGTTGGAGCTAGAAACACAAGTATTACTGCCCTGTTGGAGCTAGAAACACAAGTATTACTGTACTGTTGGAGCTAGAAACACAATCATTACTGTACTGTTGGAGCTAGAAACACAAGCATTACTGCCCTGTTGGAGCTAGAAACACAAGCATTACTGTACTGTTGGAGCTAGAAACACAAGCATTACTGTACTGTTGGAGCTAGAAACACAAGCATTACTGTACTGTTGGAGCTAGAAACACAAGCATTACTGTACTGTTGGAGCTAGAAACACAAGTAGTAATGCACTGTTGGAGCTAGAAACACAAGCATTACTGTACTGTTGGAGCTAGAAACACAATCATTACTGCTGTATTGGTGCTAGAAACACAATCATTACTTCACTGTTGGAGCTAGAAACACAAGCATTACTGTACTGTTGGAGCGAGAAACACAATCATTACTGCACTGTTGGAGCAAGAAACACAAGCATTACTGTACTGTTGGAGCTAGAAACACAAGTAGTAATGCACTGTTGGAGCTAGAAACACAAGCATTACTGTACTGTTGGAGCTAGAAACACAAGCATTACTGTACTGTTGGAGCTAGAAACACAAGCATTACTGTACTGTTGGAGCTAGAAACACAAGTAGTAATGCACTGTTGGAGCTAGAAACACAAGCATTACTGTACTGTTGGAGCTAGAAACACAATCATTACTGCTGTATTGGTGCTAGAAACACAATCATTACTTCACTGTTGGAGCTAGAAACACAAGCATTACTGTACTGTTGGAGCGAGAAACACAATCATTACTGCACTGTTGGAGCAAGAAACACAAGCATTACTGTACTGTTGGAGCTAGAAACACAAGCATTACTGTACTGTTGGAGCTAGAAACACAATCATTACTGCTGTATTGGTGCTAGAAACACAAGCATTACTGTACTGTTGGAGCTAGAAACACAAGCATTACTGTACTGTTGGAGCGAGAAACACAAGCATTACTGTACTGTTGGAGCTAGAAACACAAGCATTACTGCACTGTTGGAGCTAGAAACACAAGCATTACTGTACTGTTGGAGCTAGAAACACAATCATTACTGTACTGTTGGAGCTAGAAACACAAGCATTACTGTACTGTTGGAGCTAGAAACACAAGCATTACTGCACTGTTGGAGCTAGAAACACAAGCATTACTGTACTGTTGGAGCTAGAAACACAAGCATTACTGTACTGTTGGAGCTAGAAACACAAGCATTACTGCACTGTTGGAGCTAGAAACACAAGCATTACTGTACTGTTGGAGCTAGAAACACAAGCATTACTGTACTGTTGGAGCTAGAAACACAAGCATTACTGTACTGTTGGAGCTAGAAACACAAGCATTACTGCACTGTTGGAGCTAGAAACACAAGCATTACTGTACTGTTGGAGCTAGAAACACAATCATTACTGTACTGTTGGAGCGAGAAACACAAGCATTACTGTACTGTTGGAGCGAGAAACACAAGCATTACTGCACTGTTGGAGCTAGAAACACAAGCATTACTGTACTGTTGGAGCTAGAAACACAAGCATTACTGTACTGTTGGAGCTAGAAACACAATCATTACTGCACTGTTGAAGCTAGAAACACAAGCATTACTGTTCTGTTGGAGCTAGAAACACAAGCATTACTGTACTGTTGGAGCTAGAAACACAAGCATTACTGTACTGTTGGAGCTAGAAACACAAGCATTACTGTACTGTTGGAGCGAGAAACACAAGCATTACTGTACTGTTGGAGCGAGAAACACAATCATTACTGCACTGTTGGAGCTAGAAACACAAGCATTACTGTACTGTTGGAGCGAGAAACACAAGCATTACTGTACTGTTGGAGCTAGAAACACAATCATTACTGTACTGTTGGAGCTAGAAACACAAGCATTACTGCACTGTTGGAGCTAGAAACACAAGCATTACTGTACTGTTGGAGCTAGAAACACAAGCATTACTGTACTGTTGGAGCTAGAAACACAAGCATTACTGTACTGTTGGAGCAAGAAACACAATCATTACTGCACTGTTGGAGCGAGAAACACAATCATTACTGTACTGTTGGAGCTAGAAACACAAGCATTACTGTACTGTTGGAGCGAGAAACACAATCATTACTGTACTCTTGGAGCTAGAAACACAAGCATTACTGTACTGTTGGAGCGAGAAACACAAGCATTACTGTACTGTTGGAGCTAGAAACACAAGCATCACTGTACTGTTGGAGCTAGAAACACAAGCATTACTGTACTGTTGGAGCGAGAAACACAAGCATTACTGCACTGATGGAGCTAGAAACACAAGCATTACTGCACTGTTGGAGCTAGAAACACAAGCATTACTGTACTGTTGGAGCTAGAAACACAAGCATTACTGTACTGTTGGAGCTAGAAACACAAGCATTACTGTACTGTTGGAGCGAGAAACACAAGCATTACTGCACTGTTGGAGCTAGAAACACAAGCATTACTGTACTGTTGGAGCTAGAAACACAAGCATTACTGTACTGTTGGAGCTAGAAACACAAGCATTACTGTACTGTTGGAGCTAGAAACACAAGCATTACTGTACTGTTGGAGCTAGAAACACAAGCATTACTGTACTGTTGGAGCTAGAAACACAAGCATTACTTTACTGTTGGAGCTAGAAACACAAGCATTACTGTACTGTTGGAGCTAGAAACACAAGCATTACTGTACTGTTGGAGCTAGAAACACAAGCATTACTGTACTGTTGGAGCTAGAAACACAAGCATTACTGTACTGTTGGAGCTAGAAACACAAGCATTACTGCACTGTTGGAGCTAGAAACACAAGCATTACTGTACTGTTGGAGCTAGAAACACAAGCATTACTGCACTGTTGGAGCTAGAAACACAAGCATTACTGTACTGTTGGAGCTAGAAACACAAGCATTACTGTACTGTTGGAGCTAGAAACACAAGCATTACTGTACTGTTGGAGCTAGAAACACAATCATTACTGCACTGTTGGAGCTAGAAACACAAGCATTACTGTACTGTTGGAGCTAGAAACACAAGCATTACTGTACTGTTGGAGCTAGAAACACAAGCATTACTGCACTGTTGGAGCGAGAAACACAAGCATTACTGTACTGTTGGAGCTAGAAACACAAGCATTACTGTACTGTTGGAGCTAGAAACACAAGCATTACTGTACTGTTGGAGCTAGAAACACGAGCATTACTGTACTGTTGGAGCTAGAAACACAAGCATTACTGTACTGTTGGAGCTAGAAACACAAGCATTTCGCTGCACCTGCAATAAAATCAGCAAATCTGTGTATGTGACCAATAAACTTTGATTAGATTTATTTTATTTGAGTTGATGACTCATTAACCACAAGAGGTCGACACACACCAAGGCATGACTCCATGTTCTAGAACAGAGTAAGACGTCTCCACCCATAAAATACAGTTGAGGGCTTAATTATACAGCACATTGCTGTCCCCATTGTCTTGCTGTGTCTTGTCTTACCTAAAGGCAGAATTTCCCTTTATGTGTAATCCTAAGGAAGAGATATTCATGCTGTTAAAAGCAGGATATTACTCAAGAAGACGCACCCTTGTGCATCACACACCCCCTTCCCAAACATGCACGCATACGGACACACTGGCTGGACTGGCTTGACACAAGAGGGACTGTCTGGAGGAAGTCAAGGCGGAAGTCTGGAGCAGCTCCTTACCAATACTGAGCCTCAGTAGGACATCGCGTACAGACAGACAGAGAGACAGACAATCTACCAGATGATCAGAGATACAGAGTGGGGTGGTGGTGATGTCAGCAATAGAGCGAGAGGGGAGAGAGCAAGACGACAACTCAAGGAGAGGGAGGAAGATTGAGAGGAGATGGAGAGAGAGAACGATAGGGGAGATGAGAGAGAGGGATGGAGAGAGAGAACGATAGGGGAGATGAGAGAGAGGGATGGAGAGAGAGAACACAGGATATCAGGGAGCCTTAAACCTCCTGACAGGAAACCAGTGACGTATAGGAAGGGACAAACAGTCTTGCACACAAAAATATATATATATAAAAAAAATAACAGTCTTGCACACGCAAAGACAAAGACACAAACACAGTCTCACACACACACAGTCACACACACACAGTCACAAACACACAGTCACACACACACACACACACACACAGGAACCAGACAAGTCTACCATTGACTGATACAACAGTCACACAAGCAGGCAAGAAGAACCAGTACATCTCTCAAATAAACGTTTGCACAATACTAACTTTTATAACCATATTAACAAACTGCAGCAGTAACAAAAACAGCAGAGAAGTGGAAATGACATTACAAGACACTTGACAAGTGAATGATTTAACTTTGCCTAAGGTAATGTGAGGGCAGAGTGCCTTCAGATTGAATTAACTCAACAGGACAGATGTTACCGAACTGGCAAACAAGCCAGAAACACACTACAGACAATGGCGCCTGCTTGGTCCGTTTCTGAAGGGTTCCTGTGGCCGGTTATCACATACAGAAATCACATCCGAGGGAACATCACACATTTGCAAAAGTGTGCGTTTGTCAAGGAGTGTGTGTTGTTGTTTCTGTCTCCTGGATATGAGCATTTCTCTGATGTTGTCCTCAGCATCTTTCACACTGCGCTCCAGGTAAGTCTTTATTTTGCTATGGAGAAGACAGAGGACGGGATCTGTCAACAACTCATTTAACCACCATGACCTCAGAGGGATCATTTCCTTTTTTCATTTCCAGAGAAAGACAAAGTGATATCATCTCAATATTGGGAAACACCAGAAATGGATATATGTACGTGCACATGTCCACTCAAAGAGACATACAGAGAGACATATCCTAAATTGGATTTACGGAAATTGAAGTGAAATCGAGGGGCAACCCATTTAAATCTTTATCTACACTCAAAGCACTCCCGTCCGTAAGCTCATCTCTATGAATAGTTACTCTACATACCCATATATGGGAGCCTCAGCTTCTCTGACCTGGACTATGTGGATCACGTGGCCAATCCTGGCCGAGCTCTTGGACATCATACACCTTGTGATCATGGAGCAGGAGAACCACCCACTGGGCCTCATGATCAGCTGGGACCAAACTAAGATCCAGTCCTTCAGCGACTTCCAACCCCCTCCAACCAGCCCTGCTGTGGACACCCACCATGTCTGCGTTGTTCCTAAGTTCTGCTACCTTGGAAGCACATTAACAACTGACTGCAGGAGCAACGCTGACATCCACCTACGCAGTGGCCGGGCAGCCTCAACCATGGCCAGCCTAAACATCATCTGGAATCAACCTACCCTCTCTCTGAAAACAAAACGTCATGGTCCCTCACCCTGGACCTCACACGTCATGGACCCTCACCCTGGACCTCACACGTCATGGACCCTCACCCTGGACCTCACACGTCATGGTCCCTCACCCTGGACCTCACACGTCATGGTCCCTCACCCTGGACCTCACACGTCATGGTCCCTCACCCTGGACCTCACACGTCATGGTCCCTCACCCTGGACCTCACACGTCATGGACCCTCACCCTGGACCTCACACGTCATGGACCCTCACCCTGGACCTCACACGCCGTGGACCCTCACCCTGGACCTCACACGTCATGGTCCCTCACCCTGGACCTCACACGTCATGGACCCTCACCCTGGACCTCACACGTCATGGTCCCTCACCCTGGACCTCACACGTCATGGACCCTCACCCTGGACCTCACACGTCATGGACCCTCACCCTGGACCTCACACGTCATGGTCCCTCACCCTGGACCTCACACGTCATGGACCCTCACCCTGGACCTCACACGTCATGGACCCTCACCCTGGACCTCACACGTCATGGACCCTCACCCTGGACCTCACACGTCATGGACCCTCACCCTGGACCTCACACGTCATGGACCCTCACCCTGGACCTCACACGTCGTGGACCCTCACCCTGGACCTCACACGTCATGGTCCCTCACCCTGGACCTCACACGTCATGGACCCTCACCCTGGACCTCACACGTCATGTGTGGTCCTCTGTAGCTCAGCTGGTAGAGCACGGCGCTTGTAACGCCAAGGTAGTGGGTTCGATCCCCGGGACCACCCATACACAAAAATGTATGCACGCACGACTGTAAGTCGCTTTGGATAAAAGCGTCTGCTAAATGGCATATTATTTATTTATTTATTTATTATATGGACCCTCACCCTGGACCTCACACGTCATGGACCCTCACCCTGGACCTCACACGTCATGGACCCTCACCCTGGACCTCACACGTCATGGACCCTCACCCTGGACCTCACACGTCATGGTCCCTCACCCTGGACCTCACACGTCATGGACCCTCACCCTGGACCTCACACGTCATGGACCCTCACCCTGGACCTCACACGTCATGGACCCTCACCCTGGACCTCACACGTCATGGACCCTCACCCTGGACCTCACACGTCATGGACCCTCACCCTGGACCTCACACGTCATGGTCCCTCACCCTGGACCTCACACGTCGTCTGGACACCTTTGACTCTAAGTGCCTCCGCCGCATACTCCACAATACGGAAAAAGACGGACCAGTCCCCTGTCTCCTCCCTGGTCAGAGCCTCCCAACTATGACTGTTGAGTCACCTGGTCAGAGCAAACCCACCTCTGTTGCCTGCCCTTATCTTTAAGGAGCCGTCCCCCAACTGGTCACGCCCAAGAGGAAGACTGAGAGCCAGGTGGTCCGCCCAGCTGGAGGATGACCTACACAACCTGGGACTCAAAACCATATCAGCCTGGGACCTGGCCCAGAATATAAAGGTGTGGAGATCCATTTGTCGAGGCACTATGCGCCAAGGAGCGAGTGAAGATGAGTGAGCGAGTTGAAGTTCTAAATTCCCTAATTCTAAACGACTGGGAGAGGTTGTGGATGACCGGACAGGTTTAAGGAGTGTCTTGGGACATGTAGGTACAGAGCCAGACGTGCCATGGACACCTGGTGAGTCATAGAGAGTGTGGAGGTGAAACACCCAGTGACAGAGCCAGTCGGACTCGTAGTCTACCAGCCTGCCAAGATCAACCAACACCCCGATGCAGCCTCACTGCCATAAAGGGACTTACAGCATCTCTCACTGACGGTTTAGGATTCATTCTAATACTGAACTCTACACGTCACTGACTGGAACGCTATAGACCAGGCACATCGTTTCTGTTTATGTGAATTTATAGGCCTACAGCCAGTTCAGTAACAACAAAGGGTGTTCCTGCCACCTAGTCAGTCTTGCTCCACAGAAACATCCGGCCCTATTCCAGAGAATAGGGTGACAAGGGAAATTATACATCTTAAGACCCATACCTAATGGTCATTGTGGAGCAGGCAATATACGTGCCCTCTCACACACACATACGTGCCCTATCACACACGTTCCCTCTCACACACATACCCTCTCACACACGTGCCCTCTCACACACGTGCCCTCTCACACACGTGCCCTCTCACACACATACCCTCTCACACACGTGCCCTCTCACACACGTGCCCTCTCACACACGTGCCCTCTCACACACGTACCCTCTCACACACATACCCTCTCACACACGTGCCCTCTCACACACGTGCCCTCTCTCACACACGTGCCCTCTCCCACACACGTGCCCTCTCTCACACACGTGCCCTCTCACACACGTGCCCTCTCACACACGTGCCCTCTCACACACGTGCCCTCTCACACACGTACCCTCTCACACACGTGCCCTCTCACACACGTGCCCTCTCACACACGTTCCCTCTCACACACGTGCCCTCTCACACACGTGCCCTCTCACACACGTGCCCTCTCACACACGTGCCCTCTCACACACGTTCCCTCTCACACACGTGCCCTCTCACACACGTGCCCTCTCACACACGTGCCCTCTCACACACATACCCTCTCACACACATACCCTCTCACACACGTGCCCTATCACATACGTGCCCTCTCACCAGAGTGGAATGCAGGGAATGTTGAGCCTTTTGTTTATTCTCAGGGGAGGAGGAGCCCCAGCTTGATATGAGAGCAACAATGCTTTTCTCCATTCTCTATCGATAAGACAACGTGATTTTAGCACCTTGTGTGTCCAGCCAATTTACTAACACAGCAGCAACACAGTGATGCATTCAACAAGCTGATGATGACAGAAAGTACTGTGGCACGATGTTGTCATTGGCTCTGAGATTATGTTTTGGTAATGAGGGAAATATGGTAAACAGTGCTCTATGGCTACGCCCGTTCATGTTTTAGTGTTTCCTATGCTTGTGACGGGCCAGACTGACACCAGTTAATGCAGCTACGAGTCTGTTACAATAACAACGGGACAGATAATGAGCCTAAAGACAACAACTGATAAGGTCTCCCACTATGTCTCATTCCAACGCCTTGTTGTTATGGCAACAGAAAAAGGGGATTTTAAATGAACACTCTATTTTTAGAGCTATGATGTAATGATTTAAGATACAGTAGGAAGTGGAACCAGTGAAAATATGTATCACTAGAGCCCTGGAGGTAAAAAAAAAACTACAGATTAGATACCTACTCTTCCATTAACAGTAACTCATACTGACCCGTACCGTACATCACTGTTGATCTGTTAGGCTCTGCCACCACATGTCCCAATGGGAATAGGGATCGTTTACACTACAGTGGAGGTAATGTGATTTGCACACAGCCGACAACGATAGTCGATTCAAATATACAAAATAACCACAGTCTTAATAAAATAACTTACACACAGGCCTACACACTCAGATGATGATCAGTTGCAGCCTGGATGTTTCCCTCCCACACTGACTATTGGTAAGACACTAACATACAAGTATAGACCAAGTGGTCTTTTGAGAATCCAGAATGCCTAACAACTCAGTGGCTGAGATTAGCCCCAGTCCTGAGCCCACTGGCTTGCTGCACTGAGGCAAAGAGCATCCCCACTCACCAAACAAAGAGTGGGCTACAGACCGTCCTCACTACACAAAATAACCTACAGACTCACATGTGTACAAAAATAGCGCACTAAACAAATCATCCTTCACCATTACCTACCAAAGCAATCTCACATAGTCATGTTGCGGTCAAAAACTTGGTTAATGACGCCCAATTTAAACCATAATCCTAAGGGAAGCCCTGTCGACCTCCAAGAGGCAGTGCCATGGAGTCCATATACCTCATCTAATGTTGAGCTTATGGAAACTATACTGGTAGAGTCAGTGAGATCCTCTGGCATTTCTGTGGGTGGCTGTCAGGTCAGTTAGTCATCATTGTAACAGTGAATGGATCCTCTCATGTATGTGATGACCAGCTCTAGTGACTTCAGCCAGGCCACCAATGACAAGGCAGAAAGACTTGTCATTGACTGTAAAACAAATGGACCCGTTGTCATTTTTGGTTCCTGCATCGGAGGCAGAGGAGTCTGTTCTGAACTCATTATGAGGGAAACTGCTGACCAATGATTCCTTGACATTTAACGATGACTCACATCCCATTCAAATAACAAAACAATAAACAAATGTCCATTTCATACTGCTAACTAAACTCAACGACGTACACGGTGGGGCCCGAAATTATTGACACCCTTGATAAAGATGAGCAAAAATGACTGTATAAGATAAATAATTCAAATAGTGAGCTATATTGTTAACTCAAACATTTTAGGAAATTTAATTATTTTTCACCAATACAATTTCTCAAAGAAAGAGATTTTGTTTAAAAATCTCTATAGCATAAGTAAAGCATGAGTAAAAATGATTGACACCCGTTTTCAATACCTTTCAATACCTCACCTTGAGAGAGTAACATTAACGGCACTGAGCCTTTAAAAAAAAAAGATATTCCTCCATACAAAATCCTTCCAGATCCTTGATATCCTTCATCTGTGCTTACGGACTGCCCTTTTCAATTCAAACCAATTGTCTTGTTGGAAGATCCACTCGTGGCCAAGTTTGAGCCTCCTGGCAGAGGCAAACAGGTTTTTGGCAAAAATATCCTGGTTCTGAGGAAAGTTCATCATGCCAGTGACCTTAACAATGGCCTCAAGAACAGTGGAATCAAAATAGCCCCATAACATCAAAGATACACCACCATAGTTTACAGCATGTATTGGCTTCTTTTCTGCTCATGCATTCTCATTTCGACGCCAAACCCACCACTGGTGTGCGTGGACAAAGAGCTCTATTTTCATGTCATCCAACAAATGTAAAAGCCTGTCGTTTGCTAAACAGCATTGGCACTTGGATTGGAAACGGTGCTTTGGTCCGATAACACGAAAATAAAGCTCTTTGGCCACGGACACCAGTGGTGGGTTTGGCGTCGAAATGAGAATGCATGAGCAGAAAATAACCCCATATCTACTGTAAAAATGGTGGTGGACCTTTAATGATGCATACTTTAACATTTTGCAATGGCCATCTCAGTCTCCGGACTTGAAACCCATTGAAAACCAGTGGTTTGAATTGAAGAGGGCAGTCCATAAGCACAGATGAAAGATATCAGGGAACTGGGAGGATTCTGTATGAAGGAATGCTCTAAGATCCCACCAATGTGTTCTCCAACTCATAAAACATATTAGAAAAAGGCTCAGTGCCGTTATCCTCGCAAGGTGAGGTATTGAAAGGTATTGAAAACACGGGTGTCAATAATTTTTTAGCCCTACCCTTTTGAGAAAAAATTTTTATTGTTAAACAACACCTCTTTCTTTGAGAAATTGTATTAGTATAAAATAATATAATTTTCCAATTTTTTGAAGCATACAATATAGCTCAGTATTTTAATTATTTATTTTATACAGTCATTTTCACTCATCTTTATCAAGGGTGTCAATTTTGGACCCCATTGTACATCACATCCACGGAGTTGAGGGGAGACTACAGTTTCTGGAGTGAACTACTTCGAGTCGCTGTGCAGTCGATACTTGTAAAAATGTAAATTATTAAACCCTTACCGTGTACCTATGTATGTCCTCAGTAGCTGCAAGCCTGTTTACTAAAATCCATACTTTTTAATAAAACGTTAAATCAAATAGAACCACCGACTGTTTCCTCGTTGCAGTTGCTCTAAAATGGCAACTCAGCACGAATGCGTATGTGCCAATTGAATTTTAACGAGGAAATGGTTGGTGGTTGTATTTGATTAACGTTTTATTAAAAAGCATGGATTTCAGCAAACAAAGGCACGCAGCTACAGAGGTCAAAAATAGGTACAGAGCCTTCAGGAAGTATTCAAACCCCTTGACTTATTCCCCATTTTGTTGTGTTACAGCTCGAATTCAAAATGGATGAACTAGAACTTTGAACTTTGATTAACTTTTTTTTCTCTCATCCATCTACACACAATACCCCATAATGACAAAGTGAAACATGTTTTTCGACATTTTTGCACATTTATTTAAAATTAAATACAGAAATATCTCATTTACATAAGTATCCACACCTCTGAGTCAATACATGTTAGAATCACCTTTTACAGATTTACAGCTGGGAGTCTTTCAGGGTAAGTCTCTAAGAGCTTTGCCTATCTGGATTGTACAATATTTGCACATTATTCTTTTTAAATCATTGCTAGACAGCCATTTTCAAGTCTTGCCATAGATTCTCAAGACGATTTAAGTCAAAAATGGTAACTAGGCCACTCAAGAACGTTCAATGTCGTCTTGGGAACTCCAATGGCGTTTTAAGTTATTGTCCTGCTGAAAGGTGAATTTGTCTCCCAGTGTCTGTTGGAAAAGCAGACTGAATCAGGCTTTCCTCTAGGATTTTGCCTGTGCATAAATATATTTTGTTTCTTTTTATCCAAAAAAAGCCTCCCTAGTCCTTGCCGATGACAAGCATACCCATAACATGATGCAGCCACCACCATGCTTGAAAATATAAAGAGTGGTACTCAGTGATACGTTGTGTTTGATTTGCCCCAAACATAACTGGGGCAAAGTGAAATCAATAACTTCACCATGCTCAAAGGGATATTCAATGTCTATTTTTTAGTTTTTACCTATTTACCAATAGGTGTCCTTCTTTTCAAGGCATTAAAAATCCTCTGTGGTGTTGGTGGTTGAATCTGTGTTTGAAATGTACTGCTCGACAGAGGGACCTTACAGATAATTGTATGTGTGGGGTACAGAGATGAGGTAGTCAAAAATCTTGTTAAACACTATTATTGCACACAGTGAGTGCATGCAACTTATTATGTGACTTGTTAAACAAATGTTTACTCCTGAAATTATTTAGGCTTGCCATAACAAAGGGGTTGAATTCTTATTTACTGAAGACATTTAAGCTTTTCATTTTTTATTAATTTGTAAACATTTCTAAAAACACAATTTCCACGTTGACATTATGGGGTATTGTGTGTAGGCCAGTGACACAATCTCAATGTAATCCATTTGAAATTCAGTCTGTAACACAACAAATTGTGGGAAAAGTAAAAAGGGTGTGAATATGTTCTGAACGCACTGTACACGGTAAGGGTTTAAGTATCAACTGTAATCGGAGGTTCACTCCAAAAACTCTAGTCTCCACTCAACTGGATGTGATGTACCTCGTGAAGTTGAGTCAGCAACATTTCATATGGACAGCTAGCGCAGCAACCAACACACATTGGTCCTTTGAACAGCATGAGATAACATTTACATTTACATTTATGTCATTTAGCAGACGCTCTTATCCAGAGCGACTTACAAATTAACAGAGCTCAATTTGTCCTGATGTCAGAGGAGAGGTAATCACGGTTCCTTGTAGAGATGTTTATTTCAGAGTGACACCCATGCCATGAAACCAATCCACCAACATCTCCCCACCCTCCCAACCCCCAGGGGTATTCATAATATATATCACCCCATCAACCCCTGTCGACGTAGTAAACAACAACCTGTTGAAAAGGACCAGAGGGCGCTGACGGGTGTTTAAAAGACATGTCATCTGCCCCCACCGCACACCACAGATAAAGCACAATGACAGTCTGTACAGTGGCCAATAACAGTGGCTCATTGAAGACCCCATACCTAATGTCATTGTTATTACTGCAGGCATCACTCATGAATGGCTATCACGAGAGGGAGGAGGCCAATTGGGATTCTGGTGACATCATGTCACCTCATAAATTACCAGTGGAACCCCTCCCGAGCATTCAAGGGCCACCGGAGAGATGAGGTCATGCATGGAGAAAAGTTAACTCCAGGCTGGATCTAAATACAGTGTGTGTGGTACCACTGGTGTCAATCCCAGCTATGTGGTCTCTCTGTACGCAGGCGTGAAAACAAAATATGACATCCCAAAGAGTAATGTGACTCAGGGTCTGAGTTGGGTTTCATTCACTGGCAGTGGGAAGCAGTTAGCCTTTACAGGAAGGGGGCAGCCTTGTTTCTGGTAACCAACCCACCACTTATGTAGAATGAAGAAGAGTAAAAGTCAAACACGACCTGTAAATGTGGTCTGCTATTTGCAGTCTTTCAGCTGACAACCGAGCAATTTGTTGTTGTAGCCACAGTAACCATGGGATACAGCATAGGCTAGAGCCAACAGGAACTGTCTGGGTGGGGGGTGGGGCTAGTGAGTGAGTCTATGACCTGACCTATGGCTTGATCCCCGTCCAGTCAGAGGGAAACCCTGAGCAGCGCTCCAGAGCCACAAGACATACTGTTTACCAGGGTGATGTCATGGGCTTGTCTGGGATTACACCCCACCACTGGACAAGGCCACCGTTAGGCCCAGACAGAACCCAGGACCCAGGGACTGGCCAGCAACCATACACACAGTCAACAACGAGCCTCTCCCAACCCGCAACACAACCATGAGTTTCGGTCTCACTCATCTGGTCTCAAAGATAAATATCTCCATTAGTACTAATAAACTCTACAACCCCACTACTGCACAGGCATACCGTACCCTGGAGTTCAAGGGAACCTGTAAATGGCCAGGTTAAGTATGGGCGTTAGTCACTACCATCTATTTTACTGCAGAAGTGATAAGTGACACAATAATTCAGAAATAAGGGTCTGTGTAAACAGTGGTTAGTGACAATAATTCAAAAGTAAAGTCATTCTGTAAACAACAGGCCTAAAATACGATAGTGCTATACACTCCCAGTGACTTGTTTGCATATCTGGGATTATCTGTCCAAGCCTGTGTCTAGTGCTGACTCTGGGATTATCTGTCCAAGCCTGTGTCTAGTGCTGACTCTGGGATTATCTGTCTGAGCCTGTGTCTAGTGCTGACTCTGGGATTATCTGTCCAAACCTGTGTCTAGTGCTGACTCTGGGATTATCTGTCCAAACCTGTGTCTAGTGCTGACTCTGGGATTATCTGTCCAAGCCTGTGTCTAGTGCTGACTCTGGGATTATCTGTCCAAGCCTGTGTCTAGTGCTGACTCTGGGATTATCTGTCCAAACCTGTGTCTAGTGCTGACTCTGGGATTATCTGTCCAAACCTGTGTCTAGTGCTGACTCTGGGATTATCTGTCTGAGCCTGTGTCTAGTGCTGACTCTGGGATTATCTGTCCAGGCCTGTGTCTAGTGCTGACTCTGGGATTATCTGTCCAAACCTGTGTCTAGTGCTGACTCTGGGATTATCTGTCCAAGCCTGTGTCTAGTGCTGACTCTGGGATTATCTGTCCAAGCCTGTGTCTAGTGCTGACTCTGGGATTATCTGTCCAAGCCTGTGTCTAGTGCTGACTCTGGGATTATCTGTCCAAGCCTGTGTCTAGTGCTGACTCTGGGATTATCTGTCCAAGCCTGTGTCTAGTGCTGACTCTGGGATTATCTGTCCAAGCCTGTGTCTAGTGCTGACTCTGGGATTATCTGTCAAAGCCTGTGTCTAGTGCTGACTCTGGGATTATCTGTCTGAGCCTGTGTCTAGTGCTGACTCTGGGATTATCTGACTCTTTTCACTTTCAACATATTGTAAAAGTTGTGATCTGCAGGAAAATGAGTACACTGCTCTTTTATGCGCTATCCCACCCAACAACTAGATGAAAAGAGCCTCCTGAAACAGAGATGAGAGTTGGGTAACTGTCTGTGCATCATATCCTGTCTGTGGGAGAGTCACACCACCGGCATTAAGGAGCAGTGACATCAACACACAAATGACCCCAAAACCACAGTTATAATCAGAGCATTAGATGTTTTTATATCCAGACAGGTCTCTGTATAATCCTGCTCCTTTCCTGAGGCACAGGAGGTCTGTGTGGAGTGAAACAGGCTCAATTGTTTCGAGCAGGACCTCCCAGGTGTGCACAGAAGTTACACTTCCCCTTGTTTGCATAGCACTCACCCACAGCAGCTAGTAGGTCCCTCGTAGGAGCACACACCTGACACAACATCCCTTCTCTGATTATGAAGAGAAAAAAAATGTTTCAGGAAACTAGTCTTGCTTTTAGACATGGGGCCTCATTTATAAACCTTGCATATGCACAGAATTTCCCACAAAACATGTGGCCGCCAGTTCTCACGCAAAAGTTGGAATTTATAAAAACTGAACTTGACATGAGAATGTGCTTATCCTCCCGCAAACTTTAGACCATGTGTACGCACAGTTTCTAGTGGTTGAAGTATTGCGTTGCAAGAAGGCAAAAGTAGCCTAGTAGTAGCCTTGTGCAAGTGGGGTTCATATGATGACTCTTATTCATAACCTGAAAACAATTGGTAGCTAAATATAATAACAAGATGCAATCATTTGCTGTTAGTGAGAAGAGTGAAAATCTATTTATTTTATCTTTGCGTTGTAAAAAAATTAGGAATTTATTTCCCATTATTTATTTCATTTCATGACCATTGCAGAATACATTTGTGACGAGTACTGAGGATACGAAGAGGCAGATGCAGGAATTAACAAGGTTTACTCAAACAATGACAAAGATAATTAACAAAGAGAGAGTACATGACACGAAGCAAAAACAATCACACACACACAACATATTACAGAACAGTCCAGGGCTAAGTAGGGGTGGTGATGAGATGAGATGCAGGTGCGCTGGAGGTGATTAGGGTGCGTTGGGTTTCCATTCCAGTGTTGCCGAGGTGGTGCGCTCAGACCGGTGGCTCAGTAGACCGGCGAATCAGAGCGCCGGAGGGGAGCAACGGGAGGAAACGTGACAACATTCCTCACCTTTTCTGACTGTGATGATTTGATAGGCTACTCGTGTCACGAAATAGCCTATAGGCCTACAACTAGTTAGTATAGGCTACCTACCATTCTTCCCATCTCTCAGTTCATTGGACACATGTCACAGTAGTAAATAGATAAGCTATTTCAAGTATTTTGCTCTACACGATCCGAAGCGTAGTTTAACAGTAGAACATTTACAAACATAATAAATAATACATATATCATAACCATTGCAGAATAAATTCCTCACCTTTTCTGGCCATGATAAGTTCATATTCCCGATGGAGCCACACAATAACCATGCACATCTCTCAGTTAATTGGCCCTATTAGACAGGCTATTATCATTTCAAGTTTTTGCTCTATGCATCTGAAAGGGAGCGCGGTTCATAACATACAGTACAATTGAAACTATCTATTTACAGGTCCACAACAATTTGCAACTGTTTGTTCCAAAATTAAATGAATTGGAGCGGATTTCCTGTTGTTTTTACAGTCTTTTATGTCTGAAAATGAAAAAATAAATGTTGCTCATAAAACTTGTGTGGGGGGGAAATAACACCACGGGCCGCCAGTTGGGGAACCCTGGCCTATTGTCTTGGCCTAATTCCAATACTTCCAAAGTATAGAGCAAATAAGGGCGTTATTGTCACCATAAAAGGTGAACGATGGGCGATATTCAGGCGGAGTTATAACGCTGGTTCGCATGCGCACAGTTTTACGACAGGTCCGATTTTTTACAGGAAACATGCGTATGTATGGCATGCGCCAAGTTGACAAATCTCAATTTTTTTTATGCGTGTGCAGTCTGTTCCAAAATGGCGCAGACTGATATTTACTTTAAAATGTATGTTTATAAATGAGGCCCCAGAAACAGCTGCTGATTAATATAACAAAGTGGAATCCCACTGAACCCAATTAAATCCTCCTTTCCAGGGAAACTAGGAACTGCTGTTCTGGTTGATAGCAAACAAAGGAGTGGTACAGTGAGAAGCATTTGTTCAGAAATGCCAGCTGACGCCATTCTTTGTGACCAATATTTCCTATGGTACAGGGTGGAGGTGTATGGGAGCTTTGTCCCCACAGTCCACGTTCTTGACAGGTCAGGGTGGAACAGTCATACTGACATCGTAGCTCCATCTCAAACCAGTGGTTCAGTCACATCTTTGACACTAGTTGTTGTTGGAGTAATACATTCCATGTTTGTTGCATTAGTAATTACATTTCTACACTGAACAAAAATGCTGAGGAGTATGTCTGTCCATAATAAAGCCCTTTTATCGGGGGAAAATATTATTCTGATTGGCTGGGCCTGGCTCCCCAGTGGGTGGGCCTGGCTGCCAAGTGGGTGGGCTTATTCCCTCCAAGGCCCACCCATGGCCGCACCCCTGCCCAATCATGTGAAAGAGATTAGGGCCTAATGAATTTATTTCAATTGACTTATTTCCTTATATGAACTGTAACTCAGTAAAAATTGTTGCATGTTGAGTTTAATAATGAGTGCATTAGTATGTACTTCAGAAATAGAGAAATGGGAGTGAAACCCCATCCTAATTCCTAGTAAAAGCTATTTGTGTCTGCTGGAACATGAGTAAGGAAGAGCTCTTGGAGTTCCACTTAAATGATGCTACAGAGACTATCCATATCTACACACATAGGGGAGAGAATTCCATGCATTCTGCGATAGAGAGGTGGTTTTCTCAGTCACTTCCTTCATGGCCTGATAACCCAGTGTCACGGTCAAGTTGCTTTAAATAGACACAAGGCCATTCACACAGCCACAGACTTCTTAGGAACAGCACATTTGTATATTTTCCAAGTTTGTGCGAGAGATTATTTGCACCATTTGCATGTGGCCAACATGGGATGTCTGTTTTTTCACAGACATCCGTTACATTCCAGACGATATAAAAATGCCCTTGAGCCATCATTCATTTGAGTTAGACTGGTCTTAAAAATGAATAGCATAAATGACAAAGTAATGCTACAGGCTATTTGAGACTACAGAGAGAAAACAAACATCCATTTCTGATTTTTTTTAAAGAGAGTCTGTGTCACTCAGGAAAAATGGAAAGTATGCAAGAACTGGGATTAGGGCTTGGCATAAAGTCAATATTCACAGTGCAGTGACTACAACAGGGTGCAGTGGCTTACAACATCTACAGTAGGGTTTGGGTCAATTCAGAAAGTGATTTGAAATTCATTAATTGAAATAGAAAACTCAATTCATGAGTTGCATTTCAATTAATTTCCTCAATTGAGTGAATTTTAAATTTAATTGAGTCCAACACTGATCTAAAAACTATAATTGTAATATTATGGATGGTCAGTCCTTGCATCCATCTCCATCACTCAGTGTTTTACCAAAACAGGGTAGCGCTTTGATATTGTTTCAACTGCTGATTGCCGCATTAAGCTGATGGGAACTAACAATGTTTCACTATATGTGTATCTCTGTCACCTGGCTAAAACATGCTTCTCCCTCTAATCACCCCTTTGTTTGCACATGGAAAAGAGGATGGCTCTTTATTTGGTTTCAGTAATGAGATAAAGACATCCGTGCTAAGATAAAGTTACGATTTTAGTGGTTAGAAGATACATGTAACATCTGTTTGGACACATCACACGCAGTGTGTTGATCTCAAACATTGTTTGTGTGCTATGTTAGGTAACTCTGTACTTCTCACAGGAAATGAAGAAGATTAGATGTACCGGTGTATAGATCAAGCCTACAAGCCGTGTTTCCATATTGACCAAGCCATAAAGTGATCATATGAGGAACCTGATGTTTCTGTACTCAGAATGTATTTGTTGTGTACGTTGGCAGTGTGTACAATGCATTCGGGAAGTATTCAGACCCCTTGACTTTTTACACATTTTGTTACGTTACAGCCTTATACAATACCCCATAATGACAAAGCAAAAACGGTTTTTTAGCAAATTTTGCAAATGTATTAAAAATAAAAACCGAAATATCACATTTACAGAAGTATTCAGACCCTTTTCTCAGTACTTTGGCAGCGATTACAGCCTCGAGTCTTCTTGGGGTATGATGCTACAAGCTTGGCACACCTGTATTTGGAGAGTTTCTCCCATTCTTCTCTGCAGATCCTCTCAAGCTCTGTCAGGTTGGATTGGAGCGTCGCTGCACAGCTCTCCACAGATGTTCGATCGGGTTCAAGTCCGGGCTCTGGCTGGGCCACTCAAGGACATTCAGAGACTTGTCCTGAAGCCACTCCTGCATTCTTGGCTGTGTGCTTAGGGTCGTTGTCCTGTTGGAAGGTGAACCTTCACCCCAGTCTAAGGTCCTGAGTGCTCTGGAGCAGGTTTTCATCAAGGATTTGTCTGTACTTTGCTCCGTTCAGGAGGGGAGGGGAGGGGAGGGGAGGGGAGGGGAGAGGAGAGGAGAGGAGAGGAGAGGAGAGGAGAGGAGAGGAGAGGAGAGGAGAGGAGAGGAGAGGAGAGGAGAGGAGAAGCATGAAGTCAGGGTGTGATGGGAGAAGCCCTTCACAACAAGTCACATTCAAAATACAGTCATTTTCATGATGTCCATCCGGTTGGCTTCTATATGCCATATCTTTCTAAATGTGCTCTTTCACAAAAGCTCTCAACCTATAACCTATATACTTATTATGGACACAGTATGCTTTACATTATTAGTTATCTTGTTGTTATTAGTTGTTGTTAGTTGTTATTAGTCCCATCCTTCAACTTCATTCCATCTATCTCTTAACACCATCCATATTGGATTTATTTTTGCCATATATTTTTCAACTGTACTGTGATGTTTTACAAAAGTTCTGAACCTTTCTATTCTCATTGTTTATACAGATTGTAAATTGAAAATAAACACTTTCAATTGCAGCTCTGCAAAGACCTACATTAACAAATAAGACAGCATTATGTCAAAATCAGATCTGAGTTCACATACTACAGTAGGCCTATTTGAGGTGGGTGGGGTCTACACTTTTGGGACTTTTCTATTACAACAGGCAAGCTCAAGTTTAACACGGCTAAAGTAAATAGTGAACCTAGGTCTGGTCAAAATTATTGATGATCCCGCTCTGCTCTGCTGCAGCTAGCTTGGTTAGCTAGTTTTGTTTTGACTAGATATGTCTAACATTGGTTTATGAAAATATAAGGTATGAATAATTGTGTCAAATCTCATTTTCATGTAACTATCTAACCAGGGGTAGAATTGTTAAAAGTTACACTGTAGTACACTGTAAAAATAAATACATAATAAAAGCGTACACTGTCTGTAGCTAGTTAACCTAACTGCCACGAGCTTAGCTAGCTAGCTAACAGTGCATGAGTCTTTATGCCATGCATGACTCAATCACCTTTGTTGTAACTAACGCTTATACATATATTTTTCGGCAACCCAGATGTTGAATCATGTCCCCGGTACACTCAAATTATTCAACCATTGTATTCAATAGAAACAATGAAAAGAGGGTTTCATGTTTTACCTTCTTCACCTCTAAAGCTATGGGGGCCGCCATGTTGAACACAGGGAGAACGTCACAACAAACCACGCTCCTAAACGTAGCCTACCCTTTCTGCCTTGTACAGCCACAGCTGCCCACTGCCCAGACTCACTTTTACAAAAGGACCATAAAAACATTTGCTTTAATGATTATGGCTGTCATGTTTTGTCAGCATCAAAATACACTTTCTCTGTATGTGAGAGTAGCCTATATGGCAGGGTTCCCCAACTGGCATCCCGGTTTTATTTCCCCCGCCCACAAGTTTTCTGAGCAAAGAAATTAATTGGACATAAAAGTCTGTAAAAACACCAGGAAATCAGCTTCAAGGGATTTTAATTTTGTAAATCTGTTTCCAAGTGTTCCCACGCATAATAGAGAGACACGTGATCGTATACAAACGTAAGCAAGGTTTGAAATTATTATGTTTTACTCAAATATGATATTTGTTTGGGCTTCTTGCGGTTAATTTGCAGACTACAAATTATTTTTAACTACATTCTGACCCTCTGACCGTCCGCTCAAGAAAAAATCAACTCGTGGCTTGATCTAGTTGATGATCCCTGCCTTGATGTCTAGACCTTTATGGCAGTGGTGGTAGTCCACAGTCATTGATTCCAGCCCAGGGCTTGCTCTTCCACCAAGGCCTGTAGCCTATATGAATGCATAATGACAGAGGCCATAGCCGGCAGGTAGCCTAGCGGTTAAAGCGCAGCCCTGGGCTGGAATCAATGACTATGTGGACTACCACCACTGCCATAAAGGTCTAGACATCAAGGTAACCAAAAGGGTGCTAATCTGTCGATGTGCCCTACTAGAGCAAGGCACTTAATCCTAATTGCTCCAGGGGGGCTGTTGAAAATGGCAGACCTTGACCCAGTGGCGGACGTAGTGATTTGGAGGCCCCCGGCAGAGACCAGTCATGAACACAACCAGTCATGATGTTTTCATCTGATTGTCAAACAACGCACTTCAAAAAGTAGCTTACCTTCGCACATTCATCCCAAATAATTCCAGCATCCGAACAGTGCACTGTGCACCCGCCAACTTTCCTTCAATCCGCAAGTGGCTGAGTCTTACTATATGTAGCCCATGCATCTGATGCTGTCTGGCCAAAAAGAGTATGACATGCCATAATATTTCAGATACATGGGATACATATACATGTTTGCTGCCTCGACGACAATGGCAGTTTTATCACCAGCACCTGTCTTTTTACTAAATAAATGCATATTGTATCCCCTTAGAGTCTAAGGGCCGGGTTTCTACTGAGATAACATATGGAATTGTTTTAAGATGGTCATACCAAGGATAATTTAGCTATTTGATTTTGAATTGTAGGACCCCTGTAGGTATCCCCCCCCAAAAATGAATATGAAATCATGATTTGATTATTTGATGAAACATTGAATTTGGCCTTACTGCTATTAGCCCATAGAAACGCATTTAATAATAGATTCATACATGGAAAAACTGTCCAAAATGTAATCAAAATGAAGTTGTTTTGAAGTGTCTGTCCTATATCTGAGTGATATAAGAAAGCTCAGAAATGTTTTTACAGTGGAATTACCCATATCCCTTTACGTGGAAATGCCAGATTCACTTCCATTCATTTTTCAGCCCAGTACCGGGTTACCTTCAGATGACTCTCGTGACACCCCTGCACATCGACTCGGTACTGGTACCCCGTGCATATAGCCAAGTTATTGTTAATCATTGTGTATCTATTATTACTTTTATTATTATGTGTTTTACTTTTCTATTATTTCTCTATTTTCTATCTCTCTGCATTGTTGGGAAGAGCCCACAAGTAAGCATTTCACTGTTTGGAGAATCTCTTATAAAATGGGTCAAAATCATGTATAGTAACCCTAGGTGTAAAATAGTAAATAATGGCTATTTCTCAGAAAGTTTTAAACTGTCAAGAGGAGTGAAACAAGGTTGTCCACTATCGGCATATCTATTTATTGTGGCCATCGAGATGTTAGCTATTAAAATCAGATCCAATAATAATATCAGAGGATTAGAAATCCAGGGCTTAAAAACAAAGGTGTCATTGTACGCTGATGATTCATGTTTTCTTTTAAATCCACAACTAGAATCCCTCCACAGCCTCATAGAGGATCTAGATACATTTTCTAACCTCTCTGGATTACAACCAAATTATGACAAATGTACTATATTATGTATTGGATCACTAAAAAATACAATTTTTACATTACCATGTAGTTTACCAATAAAATGGTCTGATGATGATGTGGGTATACTCGGAATACATATCCCAAAGGAAATAAATGATCTCACTTCAATAAATAGAAAGTTAGCAAAAATAGATAAGATCTTACTACCATGGAAAGGTAAATACCTGTCAATTTGTGGAAAAATCACCCTGATTAACTCTTTAGTATTATCCCAGTTTACCTATTTGCTTATGGTCTTGCCTACGCCTAGCGAACAGTTTTCTAAATTATATTAGAAAAAAATATTCAATTTTATTTGGAACGGCAAGCCAGACAAAATTAAAAGGGCCTATTTATATAATGAATATGAATTCGGAGGACAGAAATTATTAAATATTAAAGCATTAGACCTATCACTAAAAGCTTCAGTCATACAAAAGTTATACTTAAATCCGAACTGGTTCTCAAGCAAATTAGTAAGATTGTCTCACCCAATGTTCAAGAATGGCCTTTTTCCCTTTATTCAGATTACAACAACTCATTTTCAGTTATTTGAAAAGGAAATCATCTCCCAAATATCACTATTTCTAAAACAAGCCATAGAAAGTTGGTTGCAATTTCAATTTAATCCTCAAGAAACGACAGAACAAATAATGCAACAAATATTGACAGAATGTTTAAAAAAGGTATAATCTTCGTAAATTATATCATCGGTAGGACTGGTGGAGTTGTCGCACATACAGCTAACAAAAACATATGGAAATGTCTGCTCTACCCAAAATTACAACCAAATAATTGCAGCCTTACCGCAAAAGTGGAAGAGGAAAGTGGAAGGGGGAGAAAGTAAGGAACTTGTCTGTCGGCCTTGCATTAAAGAACATAATTGGTTAAGGAAAACTGTGATAAATAAAAAAAGTATATCAGTTTCACTTAAGGAAAGGATTGACAGCCGTCCCATATAGATTGCAAAATAGTTGGGAAGAGATTTTTGACGTACCGAACCCATGGCATAGTGTTTATGAACTGACACGCAAAACGACACCGGATTCAAAACGTAGAATCTTTCAATTTAAATTATTATATAAAATTCTTGCTACCAATAGAATGTTATTTATATGGGGGATACAATCTTCCCAGCTCTGCAGATTTTGCTGTGAAGAGACAGAATCATTAGATCATTTGTTTTGGTTCTGTCCATTTGTAGCTTGTTTTTGGACACAGGTCCAGGAATGGCTAAAGGATTGCAATATTTACCTGGAGCTAACCTTGCAGATATCATTACTGGGTGATCTGAAAAGTCATAGTCAATCGATCAATGATATAATAATACTTTTAGCAAAAAAATATTTTTTTAATTCAGAATCTGTAGAAGCAATGAGAATAGAAAGGTTCAGAACTTTTGTAAAACATCACAGTACTGTTGAAATATATATGGCAAATAGAAATCCTATACTGTATGGATGGTGATAAGAGATAGATGGAAGGTATTGAATGGAGTTGAAGGATGGGACTAATAACAAATAACAACAAATAATAACAAGATAACTAATAATGTAAGCACACTGTGTCCATAATAAGTATATAGGTTGTATGTTGGGAGCTTTTGGGAAAGAGCACAGTTAGAAAGATATGGCATATAGAAGCAAACCGGATGGACATCATGAAAATGATCGGAGAGGTTGAGAGTAGAAGAAGTTCAGGAGCAAAAACAAATAAAATAGAATTATTGTAAAATTGACTGTGTCCATAAGGTGTAGATAGTAAGTATAGGCTGGAAGTAGAGGCCTGGGCATTTTTGTTCACTAATTTACCCCAAGTAGGGAAAGGATGGCGGGGTTGAAAAGTAATAAAGGGGAGTATATATATAAAAAACATGGGGGATTGGAAGTGATGCAGACAATTACATTGATAGAAGTTACAATCTATCTGCAATATTAAGCTGATCTACCCCCAGGAAAAAAAAAGAAAAAAAAAAGCATTTAATTGTTAGTCCACACGTTGTTTATGAAGCATGTGACACTTTGATTGATTGTGAAACTTGTAGGGTTCGTAGAGCAAAACTGAGAACGCCATCGTGTTTGTGAGAGTCATCTTTCCATAGAGGGGTCATATTAGTGTGATACCGTTCGGACGCTACAGATGTTTTCGTGAGAAGACTGATTTTCGGGATGTCTCATGGTCTGACAAACACCGCTGTAGCTCGGACACCTTCCACTGCACAAGGCAGGAACTCTATCTCTAGCTTAAACAGACATATTTTAATGGGGATTTTCAAATTATTTACTTATTATGCCTTCAACGGAACATGACGGGGGCCTCAAGCGAAGAATGTTTTCAAATGTATTTTAATTTTAATGCCCAGCTCATGAGGCCCCTTGATGATGTGAGGCCTGAGGCAATTGCCTCTTCTGCTTAATGGTAAGTCCGCCTGTGCTGTGACCCCAGTCTCTGAGGGTGTCTCAGGGAGAGTTGTGATATGTAAAAGATAATATTTCCAATTCACACATGCGTATAAATCCATAATTGTACATGTGTGAAATAGGACAAATATAAGCGCCCGCCAAATTATTATTATTGCATTCATGGAAATGTCCTGGTGAAAAAATAGGGAAGCTGGTCATTCCACTGACGTCTTTCACTTTGTTTAGCAGTCAGCTATTCCCTACACCTGTAGTATTTCAACTACAGATGGTCACTGTAGAATCTGTCTACCAAGCCTGATTTGTGATAACATATCTAAATCAAGAGATTAGTTTTACCACTGCAGCTGCAGGAAGTGCTTCCTAGGGGGTTTCCTGACCAACTAAAATGGCGCCGGTGGTCAAACCACATAAACTCCCTATTATCATAGCACATGATGTTCCCAGAATATCTACAGTGACTGGCAAACATGATTGGAACAGAAAGGGTGTAGGTAAAACAGTATTTTGCAAACACATATAACTGAATCAGTAAAGAAAATAAAACCAGAAACTACAAAAATGAGAACTACATGGAATTTGACTGTGAAAAGCTGTGTTTATTTTTGCCCTTTTCGTTCTGAAAACATTTCTCAAGTTGATGTTTCATCGAATTGCAGTTTACATCAAACTCTGTCCTTATTCCTCACATTTTTGACAAAATGTTTTATTTCTGGCATTATTGATTGTTCAAACCTCACTCTGTCCGTGAAATAGAAACAAGTACATAATGAATGCTCTTTCACCTTCAGCATTTCTTCTGCAATTCTGTTTTCTTCTGAGGTTTATTATTTTGGTATAACCAAAAATATTATATTAAAACTTGAGCAGCATGTTGTTTCTACGCTATAAATACATATTAACATAAATATGACAGAATACAGAAGCATACAAACAAACAGACAGTGCACTCTGAACATAAAAAAGCAAGTATAAATCGGAATAAATACCTCTTAAGTACTCAATAAATAAATTATTTAAAGGACTGATACAATACACCATACTACAATGAAAATGCTGGTAAAAAACCACATACAAAAACCACATGGAGATTAGGCACCCTTTTCTACAAATAATGTAATTTCAGATGGAGGAGGAAAGCTTCACACAGCTGAGAGGGCACAATCATTTCCCTATTGTGATACTGTATGTCAGATAGCTTGAGGGACGAGCATCACGTAGGAGTGACACCAACTGACAACAATCTAAATTCCCTAAATTCTCTCCTTGGTCAGCTTTAATTCCTCTGTGTCATGTAAAATGACTTCAGTCAAGTTCGTTTGCCCCAATTAGTTCATGGAGATTTCTGTTCCAATTGGGAAATGGCCCACGCATATAATCATGGTTTGCCATCCAAACTTTCATTCAGGAGGTCTGTCAGACCATGCAGGTGTCCTACGAGGTAGACATAATACATCTCCCCCCTGCGTCACCACAGGTTCCTCTTGGGGATGAACTTTACCTTCAAATGAACTGAGGTAGAATTGTCATCCTCCTAGCGGAAATAGAGCACATGGAGAAATAATAAGCAACCACCGATTCACATAACTTTATGACAATGCCTCAGACAAAAAAAACTGTACGAGGCCATGAATCGTTGTGTAATAGAAAGACACTCACTCTGTCACTAGATTATCAGGGATGTGCGACCGCCTCAAGCTTGACCTTCTCATTGTCAAGGTTGTATTGACCTTGCTTATGACACCTAATATGACAATGGAGGAAAACAGTATGTTAATAATATTGGTGGACAGGACAGGGGCGAGTTGGTGATCCTGAAACATCTCAAACCTTTTCAAAGACAAGAAACAAGTTCTGAGGCACACTGACCTGATGGCCATTAAAATGGCGATGACTGTCAGACACAGAAAGGACACAACCACTGCTACCACAGCCAGCGCTATTGTCCTGTTGTAGCCTCCTGCTTCCTTTGTCACCGGCAGGCTGAAAAGGTGACACCGCTCACCAGAGTATCCCGGCAGACATCTAATAAAGAAATACAGTAAACAGTGACTTGAGTTTGGAGACACAATCACAGATGATAAGTGTCTCTAACAAAATACAGATATGGCGCTGAATGAGGGGATGGGGCTCACATGCAGGATGGCTCTCGTAGCTCTCTCAGGTATTGGCAGACCCCATGAATGCAGTAGTCTTTATATTTCTTCAGACAGGGGTTCCTCTTCCTACCCTTGCCGTTTCTCTTGCTCGCCCTTCTCCTGTCTGTGTAGGGAGACATGGGCAGATCTTTCGGCTTGGTGGAAAATGCCACTGGAGATGAGAGGAAGACGGGAACGTCAAATAATGTGCAATATATTTATTAACAACAAATAATTGGGATTCGGAGCGATAAGATCCCTATACATTGTAAATAGGTTCCATTTGCAAAACGTGAATCTGATGAATACCTAGAAATAAACTGTGGTAAACTGCTGTACCTTTTGGAAATTCCATTTCGTAATCCCCAGACAGATAGTCCTCTTCACCATGTTCATAATAGTACTCTTCCTCCTTGTCATATTCTAGCTGGTTGTCTCTTGTTTTCAGATCATTGTGGAGGAGACTGACCACAGCTAATTGGGCAGGAGAGTTATCTTCGTGCTGGTCAATGGTAATGGCAGAGGCACCACTTGATAGCCTGAAACACACTGGAGACACACACATGGGTAACTTTTATTAGAATACTATTAAAGCATGAGATTGAATGCAGCCACACAAAGTAGGTTAATGCCTCCCGAGTGACAAGAGAGAGAGAACAGAGAGGAAACATGCCCCGACTCCAGTTCATTGACACATTAAATAGTTTGACATATTAGGCTATACATGTTAAAACCTATGTTAAGAAATGTCATATATAGCCTACTATTATATATTCCTACAGAATATATGATTATTCTATACATTTTTCGAACGGCTGGGCTAGCCTATATAATATAACCCCAAGATAAACAGATCGCTGCAACATTGTCACGGTTTGGTTTTAAGTCCCGACCAGTCATTGGTCCCGACTCACTCACCGGATCCATAAGCGAGAAAAAGCGCAGATCTGAGGTATACAATATTCATTTTTTGGAGCTACTGAAAATAAACTCAGAATGAGGCGTGATCCTTTTGATCTAAATTCAACGGTACGATCTATGCCCAGTTAAACGTGTATACGTCCAGTAAGCTAAAGGTGTCGCTGCTTCTCAGCAAGTGACCTCTGTATCACAGTCTACTGCTTGGCGCGGGCTGTTGGAAAAGAACTGTTCATTTTCCTACTGGAGCAATTATGTATGTCGCCTCCCAATGATTCATGGCCACACCTTTCAATAAAGGAGGCTGAGCCTATGCTGTAGTGTGAATTTCATGGCAGATACCAGAGACCTATGCCTAGTATTCAATGAGCGGACATCCTAATGTCATTATTTCTGACAGTCCGTAACCTCCACTGTGATGATCAGTCCAGCAGAAAGCCAGCGATGGCAGGTTATATGCACTACGTTATCCTGCCTATCCTATAATAAAGGAAGCCTTTAGCATAGACCTAATAATCATGCACGTGCGTCAAAAGGTTCACTTTTTTAGACTTTCAATTTACACATCTCAAGCGATCACTATAATTCTGTATTATGGGCCAATCATTTTATAACAAAAATCTTTGATTTGTCCGAGGATGGAAGTTGATCAAATATATGTTAAATATAATGGACGGTATTTAGCCTATGCGCGCATACGGACAGGTACAGAGACGATATTGGAACTAATGGCATAGTGTTTATGAAATGACACGCAAAACGACACCGGACTCAAAAATTAGAATCTTTCAATTTAAATTATATTAAATTCTTGCTACCAATAGAATGTTATTTATATGGGGGATACAATCTTCCCAGCTCTGCAGATTTTGCTGTGAAGAGACAGAATCATTAGATCAGGGGTGTCAAACTCATTTTAGCTCAGGGGCCACATGGAGGAAAATCTATTCCCAAGTGGGCCGGACCGGAAAAATCATGGTATATATAACTTAAAAACAACAACTTCAGATTGTTTTCTTTGTTTTAATACGATCAACATACAACATAAAGCTGGAGCCTGAGGACAGTGTGTCCAAAATAGTACAAGCACAACATCACTATTAATCATAAAACACGTCAAGTTTATTTGAAAATTCTAAAGAAAAAGAACACACAAACACACAATGCCTCAGTGATTAACAGAACTGTTTCACAGATCACAGAACTATATCAGGGTGTCATTTCTCAGGCAGAAATGTAGATAAAAATAATGAAATCCTGTTCCCCAAACAAGTGCAAGAACCACTGAGTCAAGAATAGGTTAAATATACAAATAAAATAAAATCAATTAAAAACAATAGCACATCAACATAAAAACATATAAACATAAAGCTGGAGCCTGAGGACAGTGTCCAAAAGCACAACATCACTATTAATCATAAAACACCTCAAGTTATTTGAAAGTTCTGAGGACAAAGAACACACAAACACACAATGCCTCAGTAATTAACAGAACTGTTTCACAGATCACAGAACTATATCAGGGTGTCATTTCTCAGGCAGAAATGTAGATAAAAATAATGAAATCCTGTTCCCCAAACAAGTGCAAGAACCACAGAGTCAAGAATAGGTTAAATATACAAATACAATAAAATCAATTAAAAACAATAGCACATCAACATAAAAACATATAAACATAAATCTGAAAGCGTTGCTCAAACTCCCGTAACAGTCCCGTTATTTTATCTTTGAACCGCTTCATGTCTGCCACATGTTGGGTCGCGCACACATTTTTCAGACAGGGGAAGTGAGCTGCATCACCACCGGCAAGTTGCGTCTCCCACAATGACAGCTTCAACTTGAAAGAACGTATGCTGTCATAATACTGCGTGACAACTTTGTTGCGCCCTTGCAGCTGTTTGTTCAAGTTATTCAGGTGCTCTGTAACATCCACCATAAATGCAAGGTCCTGCATCCATTCTGCAGAATGAAATTCTAACACTGGTTTGCCCTTTTCTTCCATGAACTGTTCAATTTCTTCTCGTAAATCAAAGAAACGCCTCAGCACAGCACCTCGGCTTAACCATCTTACCTCAGTGTGGTATGGCAGGCCATAGATGTGGTCTTTCTCTCTGAGAAGGCTGTCAAACTGACGGTGATTCAGGCTTCTGGATCGGATGAAATTAACAGTTTGGATGACCACCTTCATGACGTTATCCATCTTTAATGACTTGCAACACAAAGCCTCCTGGTGCAAAATACAGTGAAAAGTCAAAAAATCACGTCCTCCATTTGCAGATTACACTTTCTCTCTGAACTTTGTCACAACGTCTGCTTTTTTCCCGATCATTGAGGGCGCACCATCTGTAGCCAGGCTGACAGCGCGGGACCAGTCCACTCCGACCCTGTCCAGCGCGCCGACGAGTGCGGTAAAAATATCAGCTGCTGTCGTTGTATCTGTCATCGGCACCAACTCCACGAACTCCTCGGTGACGGTCAATGTGTCATCAACTCCGCGGATGAAAATGGCCAGTTGTGCAACATCTGTAATGTCCGTGCTTTCATCAATTGCAACCGAAAACGCAATAAATGACTTTACTTTTTGCTTCAACTGGCTGTCCAAATCCACTGAAAGATCGGAAATCCTGTCTGCAACTGTGTTTCTTGTCAGGCTGATATTTGCAAAAGCCTGCCGCTTTTCAGGGCACACAATCTCCGCTGCCTTCATCATGCATGTTTTTACAAATTCACCCTCACTAAATGGTTTTGAAGCCACTGCGATTTCATTAGCAATGAGGTAGCTAGCTTTCACTGCAGCGTCACTGATGTCTCGGCTGTGAGTAAACACAGACTGCTGTTTCTTCAGACCCGCCAACAGTTCATCACCTTCTCTCATCTCCGCTGTCCTTGAAAGTTGTCATATTTGTCGGCATGAAGACTCACATAGTGGCGACGAAGGTTATATTCTTTCAGCACTGCAACATGCTCTGAACACACCAAACATACAGCTTTCCCATTCAATTCCGTGAATAAATAGGATGACCATTTTTCTTGGAACACTCTGCGTCCACTTTTCTCTTTTTTGACAGAGACATATTGGGGCAATGAGGGTGCCAAAGCACATAATGTTAAAAGTAGAAGCCGTAATAAATATCGCGGGCAAAACAAAGTAGCTCATTGGCTGCACGTGCTTGACCTACTTGCTCTGCCCCGGTATAAACAGTTTGCTTGCTTAACACAATTGCTATTGCGCCATCCAGTGGACCCAATTGGAACAGCAGTTTATTTTATTGAAAAATTGCAGCGCATTTTTATACTTTACAACAAAAAAAAAACGTACGGGCCGTACGTTTGACACCCCTGCATTAGATCATTTGTTTTGGTTCTGTCCATTTGTAGCTTGTTTTTGGACACAGGTCCAGGAATGGCTAAAGGATTGCAATATTTACCTGGAACTAACCTTGCAGATAGCATTACTGGGTGATCTGAAAAGTCATAGTCAATCAATCAATAATATAATAATACTTTTAGCAAAAATGTTTATTTTTAATTCACAATCTGTAGAAGCAATGAGAATAGAAAGGTTCAGAACTTTTGTAAAACATCACAGTACGGTCGAAATATATATGGCAAATAGAAATCCTATATGGATGGTGTTAAGAGATAGATGGGAGGTATTGAATAGAGTTGAAGGATGGGACTAATAACAAATAATAACAAAGATAGCTAATAATGTAAGCATACTGTGTCCATAATAAGTATATAGGTTGTATGTTGGGAGCTTTTGGGAAGAGCACAGTTAGAAAGATATGGCATATAGAAGCAAACCGGATGGACATCATGAAAATGATCGGAGAGGTTGAGAGTAGAAGTAGTTCAGGAGCAATAAAAAAATATATATATATATAATATAATTATTGTAAAATTAACTCTGTCCATAAGGTGTAGATAGTAAGTATAGACCGGAAGTAGAGGCCTGGGCATTGTTGTTCACTAATTTACTCCAAGTAGGGAAAGGATGGTGGGGTTGAAAAGTAATAAAGGGGAGTATATATATATATATATAAAATAAATAAAAAACATGGGGGATTGGAAGTGATGCAGACAATTACATTGATAGAAGATACAATCTATCTGCAATATTAAGCTGATCCATTCCCCCCCCCCCAAAAAAAAAATACTGGTGCGCTTTCTGAAGGCCTAGGGTAGGTGGGCTATTACCAGAAGCGTACGGCGAATAGTAGAGGTATTTTGCAATGCTCCGAGCAGGAGCTGCTGACAGGTCAATACATTATCACAACTTACTGTGAAATACAGAAATAACAATATGGCGTGCACCTTTCACTACTGAATGGTATTCCTAAACTCTTGAACGTGTGCTCAGGATACTTAGGCCCCTAAACCAGAATCTGGGTTAACAAAGGAGTCGTTGAATATGGAGTATTCTTTTAAAGGATTAAAGGAGAATCGCCCAGATTCTGGTTCAATGGGCCCCTAGCATGCATTACAAAGCACGACTATGAGCAAAATAGGTCAACAGCGCCACCCAGTGTTAGAATAGGGTAGTAGTAACTAACAGTAGAACGCCAATGAGCATTCTATTTTATTCCAGGAATAGCATTTAGGTGTCTGGGAAACAAGCCCGTGGTGATTGCCCCAAAATATATTGCTTTAAAAGGAATGAGAAGAGAAAATATGTTAACAAGTTTATTAACGATGCCCAATAACAGAATCAAAACCAAGACAGTGAGAGGAGATGAGACGACTATTACAAGGTTTAAAACATTTAGCAGTTTGAGAGTCAACCAAAAAGAATATCCTGTTTATTTAACAAGAGGCTATTTCAACATGCTCTTTAACATTATAAAAATCCCTCAGGCTCAACGCAAGTTTATAGAAACTATGAAAAAGGAGCTGAAAATGTTTGTCTCGGAGGAGCAATCATGATTACCATATTTACAAAAGCACACGTTGCTTCAAACATAATCCAGTCATTCAGGCTTGAACTACAGGTATAACTAGGGTGGAACCGAAATCCATCACCCTGTGCTGTCTCGGATTCACAATACAAAAAAAAAAAACACACAAAAAAAAAAACATACTGACTTCAGTGAGTTAAGTTAAGGTTAAGAAAGGCTGTGGTAAAAACTTGTCCTCCCCTCATCTTTCATACAATAGAGTTGAACCACTCCAGTATGTACAGAATCTGTAACCCTCTCGAACAAACAAACATAACATAATTTTGCCAACAGCGAAGAAGCTAGTTTTCCACACCACCCCCCGGAACCCCTACATGCCCCATCCTGCTCCCATGCTGCCGTTCATGCCCACGGAGCCACGGCTGCTGCCATAGTAACTGCTGCTCATCCCGCTCTGATTACCTAACAGGAAAAAGAAATACCAACATTATTACCGACGCAGACTTACCTTCTCCAATACAAAAAAAAATATGCAAAGAAAGTGGATACTCATGGATGCGCATCACAATTGTAAAATGTCAACAAAATTGGAGACACCACGTCATTTTTGGAGACATGTTATTGACAGTAAAATATTGTAGATGCGACTGCTAACTAAATAAAACATTTTAGCTGGCTAGCTAATCATCTTAGCTAAATGTGGGGCAAACAATTCAGTTATGTACCGTTAATTTGAGGGATTGGGGTGAAAGAAATCGAGTTACATAGTGATACTTTACGATATACTGTATTGACAATTTTGCAATATTTTAGCGCTAGTTGGCTGTACCTGCACCAAAACACCATTATTGTTCCTTCATAGCTTGTTCTCAATCTTTTTACATAGGGAGCCAATTTGTTTTCAGCACTTTTATTTCCATGACTGATCAAAACTCGTTCTCATGGCTTTCTCATCCCTCTGCAACAGACATATGGTGAGCATTAAAATCACAGTATCGAATCGCAATACATATAGAATCATGAGACTCGCAATGCATATATCTTATCGTGAGGTCCCTGGCAATTCCCAGCCCAAGTTCATTTGCCACAACAAATCTCTTCGCTAGCAAACGCGATGTCTTCTCCAAAACGGCAATGTGTCTCCAGCAATGTTTACTTTTTTGACGTTCTATGGCATCTCCACTTTCCAAGCATATATGACCACATGTAATATTTTGGTAAGTGATGCAAATAGTGAACTATGTAGGGCCAGGATGTAAAATATATGTAGCTGCAGCAATTTCTCTTATCTGATATGGTAAGTAATGGGGCTTAATGTTAGTAACAACCCTCCTGTGACAGGCAGCAGAGAGCTGACACTTACTGTAATCATTGTACCCCCCCATGCTGGACTGGTTGCTATAGCCCCCCGTGTAACCAGTGCTCATCTGCTGGCTGCCTCCATAGGAAGATTGGTTGGCTGTGGAAAATAGAACTCTGTCAAATAAAATACCTTACAAACAATAATAATAATAATAATAATATGCCATTTAGCAGACGCTTTTATCCAAAGCGACTTTCAGTCATGCGTGCATACATTTTTGTGTATGGGTGGTCCCGGGGATCGAACCCACTACCCTGGCGTTACAAGCGCCGTGCTCTACCAGCTGAGCTACAGAGGATGTGGTGTGTATGTCCAATTAAAGCCAAACTGATTCTGCACACAGAACTACACTCGTTGGCCCAAAATACACTTTTATACCTTAATCTACTCCCCATTCTTCCAACTGAATAAACTCACCCATAGCCCCCATCATCTGTCCGCCATAGCCACCATTGCTGCCCCCTGCCGTGGAGTTGAGGAACAACTCAACATAACGGTGCTCTGAGGAAGAGAGGGCGGCGTGAAACAAGGCAAGCATCTTGATTGGATTAAAAAGACAGAAGATTGAGGATGCAACTATCCAGACAGGAACAGTGATCGCCACCCACACACAGCACATATTAAATTACTGCAGACTCACGCATGTTGGCTTTATCCTTCGACATGGCTGCCACAGCATCCTCATGTGTGGCAAACTCCACATCAGCCTCTCCAGTCACCCTCCCGTCTGGCCCGACCTCGATGTGCACACGCACTGGGTTCAGTGGCGAGAAAAACTACATGGGAAAAAATTGCAACCATTAGCATTACCAGTCAGTGACCGTTTACCTTGCCATCAGTGACCGTCAATGGCTGAGTGTGTATACTATGTAACTAGTTCTGGTACTCACACTGTAGATGTCAGTCTCTGTTGCCCGGTAAGGAAGCCCCCTCATGTGCACGCAGTGTCCGGTCGTACTCTGAAAACTTGAACCACCATCGCTATAACGATCTGAACCTATAGTCGTTAGGAAAGTCGACAGTGGTAGAAAGCTTATGATTTGTTCCACGAACGAATACACTAGAAATATATAAACTCCAGTATGCATTCTAACGTTCAAAAACATGTTCAGTTTTCCCATGCTGCTGTGTCCCATCATCACCATCCACCTGTAATTTCCAAAGACCGAGCAGAAACCAGAAAAAAATAAAATAAAAAAAAGTGTAGGGAAAAGAAGGATGAAAGGGACAGAGAACTGAACTGGATTTCTCACCAGCCTCACCTCCGCTGTAGCCCCCACGGCGCATCCTGTCGAAAGAGCCTCCTCGGCTCATGCCGTTGTAGCCACGGCCGCCGCCACCACCAGGCCGGTCGTAGGGGCCTGGTCTCTGCATGGCGCCCATGGTTTTGCGTGGGGGCTCGTAGTTCGTCCGCACCTCCGCATTGCTGCTCTTGAATATCTCAATATACCTACAGGCACACAGACAAGCATTAGGCTAGGGTGCCAGTCCCAAAAGGTTTAACGACTATTGAGCAAAAGATAAAAAAATCAGGTAGCACTAAGGACATAGGACTGTAGCATTTGTCCTGTTACTCACGTCCATGCATGTCAATCATAATATCTAGAAGAGAAGTAATGCCTCAAACTAGTTGTGACTTTCACTGACTGAACATTGAGGTTTCTCTTGTTAGGGTTAATGACAAATAGCCACTAGAATGCTACAGCTGTTTTCCTGTTCATGCTTTAAATAAACAAAAGAACCAGAGAATTACACTGTCAGTGTTACCATTATGCCATTATTGACCCCAGAATATCAAAGCTTTTCTTTTGACTGCAGGATCCATGGCCCAAGGAAGACTGGGTCTCAGTCACATCTGTGTGCCATGAGGGCCTGTGGATTAGTGCAGAGTGAAAACTGGTACCATCTAGGGCAAAAACACCATGGTGTCAAGGTGCCATTTTTAGAAAACACATTTAAATTCGATTCAAACTTAATTGGATTGGGACGTAGATGAAAATCATTTTATTTGTATCTGACCCAGTTCAGTGATGTATATTCTGAATTCTCCATCTACAGTACAAAAGGTGTTTCCTGACACCTTTGAGTAGAAGTCATTCGAAAACTTCCTCACAAAACCAAGTCCAGGACAATCACTCAGCACTAAAGTATGTTTTGGCCCAAAAATACGAAGCGCATCTCTGAATTCGAAGAGGCTATGGGCGATGATCTGAAATGGATACATGTATGAATGTCCTTGTAGCATGTGCAGGTTCTTGGCATGTGTCATTACCACAGAAGACAATTGTGGCAACAGGTGAATACCATAAGAAAAGCAGCGTAACCAGCCAACCAACCAACCATCCCCACCTGTGCCCTATTCTGTCCTTGTGTTTCTTTAGAGCCTTTTCAGCTATATCCTGTGAAGCAAACTGCACGAAGGCCTCCCCCGTACTCCTCCCCTGGAAGTCCACCGGCAATGTTATCCCATTTGGCACGATTTCCAACCCTTCAACCCAAGGACAGATAACCCCAGCGGGGGGACATATTAAATAAATCACATGCCCATTCACAGAGTTGTTGCTCTTTTTCTTCCAAAAAAAAATGAACAAAAAAACAAAAAACACATCAGACAGGAGGACCCTATGAAAAGAAGAATAGCCTTTATGAACAGCGTGCCAGATGAGTGGCAGCATTTGGATCAATTATTTACTTACTGTCTGGTTTTTTTTGTACTTCATTCTGGGAACATAAACCAAATAAAGGGACCCATAGAATAGTAGGGAGAAATTAAGTTAGTGCTTGTTTGTACCAATTAATAAGAGTGATGCTAATGTTGAGTGGATGACTATGGGGTCTGAATGTAAGATTAATCCAAAACAGAAGTATCCATCTTGGCTCTAATCAAGTCTCAGTTCTGATGGACTATCATTGTGAAGCCAATAACAGAGTTCAGATCCCAATTCAATGTCCAAGAGGCTATTAACATTAGAATTTTCCTTCAGCCAAGCCTTGAACTACAGGCAGTGTATTTTCAAAGCTATGTTGATATCAACTGAGGGTGATTATCTTAAGAGTTCATTGGACTGGAGGACAAAGGGCACCAAACACACCTAAGAAGAACTGGACAATCTCCTCCTTGCTACAGCCGAAGGGAAGGCCACGCAGCCGCACAAGCCCGTCCCCCTCAGTCTCTGGGCTGTTAGGACCAGTGTGCTTCATGACCCAGTCCATCTCCACGTTGTTCGATTTGAAGACTGAGACAGAAAACAGAACATGAGGATTCTTTAGCATCTAATCTCATATCAGAACATGTTGTCACAATCACCTTGAAGATAATAAAAAAATCAAGACACTATTGGAACCGGGAGACAAAACCAAATTAATGAATACCTTCCACATATCGGTGACCCAGGGTCTCTCTGTCTTTCTTGACGGCAATCTTCAGGTCGTCCTCCGACTCCAGCTCTACGAAGGCCTCGCCGCTTGGCCTACCCTCACGAGTGTAGGTGAAATGGATGCTTGTCCCGTTGTTTGCAACTTTACAATCTGGAATATAATTACACCAATTTAGTCACCTGAAAATACTTCAGACATACTTAGAGGCTTGTTTTTATTTACATTTACATCATTTAGCAGAACAAAATAAGTATCCATGTTTTCTTACCAGAGAAAAATCTTGCCACTTCGTCCACAGCGCAAGACCAGGGAAGGCCACGAATACGCACCACAAATCCCTCTCCATCTGCCATGGTTGGTTTATGGTCGGTCAGCCCTGGTTTGAGAGAGGCAGTCAAAGTAAGATCCTATACATCAGGGGTCAGCAACAGGCAGCCCTCAGGCCAAAACCAGCCAGGGAAATTTTTTGGGCCCCTCAGTGTTTGGGTTTTTGTTTGTTTTTGGTATAAAAATATATAACCAGGAATTCATTTTTTTTTTTGAGAATCTGTTCCCAAGTATTCCCACGAATAAAAAAAAAAGAGGTGATATGTGATTGTGGCGCAGTGTAATCAAGGTGTGAAATTGTTATTTTCAAAACAAACAAAAAAGTGTGCTTAATTGTGGCCAATTTGCAGTGTACAAATATATTATTATTATTATGTTGTTGTTGTTCCGGCCCCCAACCATCCCTCAGACAAATGGCCCACAACTGAATCTAGTTGCCTATCCCTGCTATACAGCCAGTGCATCTAGATGGGGAACTAGCATTTAAAGATTCACTATGCAGAAATCACTCCGCCATTTCCTGCTTGCTAAAATACTTAGCTTAATTTCAATTTATGTTGGCAAAACAAAGAAGTATAGTGTAGAGAATCATTGTGCCATGTAAACTGCGTTGAAATCTCTTTTCCATAACCAAACATATTGTATTTTCAGATTGTGTGCAAAACCTTAAATAAAACATGCAAAAATGAAACTTAACTGGGAAGCATAGAAATAACGCAAATAGAACACATCTATCGCTTCTTATGCTTGTTTTCAATGAGAATTACATATCTACAACACATTTCTATGTGAATTTAGTCCGTTCGTCCAAAAGTATCATACTGAAAAGGATCATGGTTTAGCGTTCTCGAAATATAAATTATTGGCCATCTCGCAAGAGTGTGGGACTTAGCTGAACCACAGCTGACTACCAAGGAGAACAAACGGGTCAGGCGGGAGCCATTTTGAGAGGTAAAGCCAGAGCACACCACTCTACACATCTTCAAATCACAACCCGGGAAACGCAGACTGAATCAATTTCATTTCGGAATCACTAGCTAGCTAACGTTACTAGATAGGCGAACACGTAATAGAGAACATTTTACAGCAGTCTATTATTCTATTCAACTCCTGTATCAATGGCATGGCCATTTGAGTTGTTAGCTAAACAGTAATTTTTTATTTGGATGGGCTGGCCTTATACCAATCTCTGGCTGGCCTAAAAAACAGAGCCAATGTGAGGTTTTATTTAGCTGACGTTAACTTGCTAGGTAATGTAGGCGGCTCGCGAATATTTCAATGAATGAGAAGGTAACCTTAGCTAACTAGATTATGAATTTAGACGTATTATTCTATTGCACATCTGTTATTAGTTAGCGAGTAAATGCCTGAATGATAATTTACAAAACCAGCAACAAATGTTGGATGTTTGTTAGCTAGTTACACAAAGCATGCTATCGGCAATCAGACAAAGACGTCGCAGGCCTCAAGACTCCCGTGGCTTGGCTAGCGACCCATCCATTTATCGAGGTCAGTCTGCAATTAGAAAACTCATGTATAAATACTTATACTTCAAACCTGAGTTATTACACATGCGTTATCTAAACTTTCGGCTTTAATAGAATGCGACCACAAAAATGAAAATACCTTGTCTTTTCTAGTCGGGTTTTCGGCGTGGTTAGTGTTCCTACAACGCCGGAACCACAAAACGAAGATTGGGAAGTTCTTCTTCTTTACATTTGTATTGGCGGATCGCAACCAACTGAAAGGTGCATACACCGCCACCTACTGTACTGGAGTGTGAGGACGCCCTATTAATATATTTATTTTATCTAGCCCTGTGTTTTCGCCTACTGTTCTGGAGTGTGAATTCATTACACTATGTGACACAAAAGGGAAGGGGAAACAAGACTGGGAAATGGAAAGAGAAATTGCCCAACCAACTAACCAACGCCTATTAAAACCTCACCACTATCCCACCACTTGGCCCTATCTGATCCTACAACAGGCCGGCAGCCTGGGAGGACGGGACACTATCGTTCAACATACCTTGTAACTCTTCTGCAGTAAAATCTCGTACACCCAAGTACTCCTCTGCAGCTGCTACCACAACTATTTATCTATGATTTACGTTCAATTTCTGCTATACAGTTGATAACCATGGTTACCTCCCGAGTGGCACAGTGATCTAAGGCACTGCATCGCAGTGCTGGCTTTGCCACTAGAGATCCAGGCTCTGTCGTAGCCGGCCGTGACCGGGAGACCCATTGGGCGGCGCACAATTGGCCCAGCGTCGTCCAGGGTATTGGAGGGAATGGCTGGCAGGGATGTAGCTCAGTTGGTAGAGCATGGCGTTTGCAACGCCAGGGTTGTGGGTTCGATTCCCACGGGGGGCCAGTAGGAAAATAAAATAAATGTATGCACTCACTAACTGTAAGTCGCTCTGGATAAGAGCGTCTGCTAAATGACTAAAATGTTATGAACAGATTGTGAAATCAGACAACACATTAACATTAAATGTTTTTGTTCATTCAATGAAATAGTAACACCAGTCTTATATTTAAAACATTACTATTAACTACAAATATAATGATTTCTCTATAACAAGACCCCAATATGTCTGATTTCTCTGAAGGTTTCTTCTTTCCCTAGAAAGTTGTTCCTTTTTTTTATTTTTGTCATTTAGCAGACGCTCTTATCCAGAGTGACTTACAGGTAGTGAGTGCATACCTTTTTTCATACTGGCCCCCTGTGGGAAACGATCCCACAAGCCTGGCGTTGCAAGCGCCATGCTCTACCAACTGAGCTACAGGGGGCTTGCCTCTGATGCCTTTTGTTTTCTTTGGGTTTAGGTCTTTGACTAATTATTTCATAAGATTGCATAATTTGTTTAAATATGCAAAAATACAATTGATTAATTTACACAGAGTATACAAAACATTAAGAACACATGGTCATTCCAAGACCTAGACTGACCAGGTGAATCCAGGTGAAAGCTATGATCCCTTATTGATGTCACTTGTTAAATACACTTTATATTATATCCACTCAATATTAGGAATGTGTTCCTAATGTTTGGTATACTCAGTGTATATATATATATATATATATATATAAACTCAGCAACAACAAAAAAAAGTCCTCTCACTGTCAACTACGTTTATGTTGTGTAAATATTTGTATGAACATAAGAAGATTCAACAACTGAGACATAAACTGAACAAGGTCCACAGACATGTGACTAACATAAATTGAATAAAGTGTCCCTGAACAAAGGGGGTCAAATTAAAAAGTAACAGTCAGTATCTGGTGTGGCCACCAGCTGCATTAAGTACTGCAGTGCATCTCCTCCTCATGGACTGCACCAGATTTGCCAGTTCTTGCTGTGAGATGTTACCTCACTCTTCCACCAAGGCACCTGCAAGTTCCCAGACATTTCTGGGGGGAATGGCCCTAGCCCTCACCCTCCGATCCAACAGGTCCCAGACGTGCTCAATGGGATTGAGATCCGGGCTCTTCGTTGGCCATGGCAGAACACGTGGCAGAAATCATGCACAGAACGAGCAGTATGGTTGGTGTGATTGTCATGCTGGAGGGTCAGGATGAGCCTGCAGGAAGAGTACCACATGAGGGAGGAGGATGTCTTCCCTGTAACGCACAGCCTTGAGATTGCCTGCAATGACAACAAGCTCAGCCCGATGATGCTGTGACACACCGCCCCAGACCATGTTGCCGGTGATGTCTGGTGAGGACCTGCCTTACAACAGGCCTACAAGCCCTCAGTCCAGCCTCTCTCAGCCTACTACAAACAGTCTGAGCACTGATGGAGGGATTGTCTATTCCTGGTGTAACTCGGGCAGTTGTTGTTGCCATCCTGTACCTGTCCCGCAGGTGTGATGTTCGGATGTTCCGATCCTGTGCAGGTGTTGTTACACGTGGTCTGCCACTGCGAGGACGATCAGCTGTCTGTCCTGTCTCCCTGTAGCGCTGTCTTAGGCATCTCACAGTACGGACATTGCAATTTATTGCCCTGGCCACATCTGCAGTCCTCATGCCTCCTTGCAGCATGCCTAAGGCACGTTCATGCAGATGGGCAGGGACCCTGGGCATCTTTCTTTTGGTGTTTTTCAGTCAGTAGAAAGGCCTCTTTAGTGTCCTAAGTTTCCATATCTGTGACCTTAATTGCCTACCGTCTGTAAGCTGTTAGTGTCTTAACAACTGTTCCACAGGTGCGTGTTCATTCATTGTTTATGGTTCATTGAACAAGCATGGGGAAACAGTGTTTAAACCCGTTACAATGAAGATCTGTGATGTTATTTGGATTTTTACGAATTATCTTCGAAAGACAGGGTCCTGAAAAAGGGACGTTTCTCTTTTTGCTGCGTTTCTATGGTCCGACTGATAGGCAGTGGGGAACAGCTGGCTTGAACAGGGGGACTGCTGTTGCCCAAACTTAGACTTCTTATTCATTACTTCATTTATTATTGGGCGAGTTTGTTTTGCATCTCCCAGTGGGTGGGTAGAAATGTCACTTTAGGACCAATGGGCACTGGGCAATGCAAAACTAATTTGCCTAATGAGACGAGGTCTAATCGCTTTCCACATAGGCAATCCTGTGTGAGATAAATCTGTGAAATGACTAACTGTTTAGCAGCACGTGTCCCACGTCTAAAGGTACATACATAATTGGTAGACAGTTCTTATTTAATTGGCATCCCTTACATCACTGAGAAGTGCACAAGAGAGTATTAAATCCAGCTTTTAGATGCTACCCACTTTGTGCTTTCTTCCCATTCTTCAACTCTTCGAAGAAAATCTGTTTAGGGAGATGGGTAGCAGGCATCCTGGTCACATGGCCCGCCCATCTGAGCTGTGCTTTCATTAGCAGTGTGGGAAATCAAATTTTATTTGCCACATGAGTGAAATGCTTACTTACAAGCCCTTAACCAACAATGCAGTTAAGAAAAAAAGTGTTAAAGTAAAAAATAGAATGCTCATCGTGTCGGCAGGCTGAGGACTTCAGTGTCTGGGATTCTGTCCTGCCACTTGATCCTCAGCAGCTTCCTCAAACAATTCAGGTGAAAGTGGCTTAGTTTCCTGGCATGGCGTTTGGTAGACTGGTAGACAGGTTTTGCAGCCATAAGTAAGGGTTGGTAATATGACTGCCTGGTAAACATTCAGTTTTGTTGCCAGTTTGATGCCTGTCCTTTCCCACACTGAATCTCACAGACGGCCAAAGGCTACACTAGCCTTGGCGATCCTGATGTTTGTTTAATTAACTATGTGAACACCCCAAGACATTCCGCTACCAAGGTATGTGAATTTGACCACAGCTGACAGTTTCTGACCTTTCAGAGATGGTTGGGTCCATGCAAGGATTCCACAGACAGGAAATAGTGGAATCGTGTGCGCGCTAAGCATGGCACAAAGCGAGAACAAAACATTGGCATCCATTTTTGATTTGGGGAGAGGGGTAGCACCTAAAAACTGGATTTTAATACTTTCTTGTGCCCTGCTCGGAGATGTATGAGATGCCAATTTAATAAGAACGGTCTAGCGATTATGGATATACCTTCCAACATGGGACACATGCTGCTTAACAGATAGTCATTTCAGCATTGCATGTGGAAAGGGATTAGACTCAGTGGTGTAGTGTAGGGTAAACACAGTTTACCCACCTTTTTGTTTTTACACAACAGTTTACCCAACTTTGCTGAAAAATTCATTAAATGTATATGGAGCAGTACTTTTTTTCACCACGACTGATGATCAGTTTACCCACGTATTTTTCTACCACTACATCACTGATTAGCCCCGTCTCATTAATATTGATTAAAATATCTAATAAGAGGTTACGTTTCGGCTATACCTGCTGCTGCTTTTGTGAAAATTGTGGTCGCATTCAGTGTTGCCATCTAATTTTCAGGGTAAATTGCTAGAGGCAGGTAGATTTGTTGCTAAACGACGTTGTGACGTTATTGCGTGATGACGTAAAACTGCGTCATTACGTAGAATACACAATAACGTTACTCAAATTGACTGGCCATCTCGGCAACAAATATGATTTGTTTAATTGTTAGTTGTTAGTTTAGATTTGTTTGTTTATTATCACATTTTATCATATTTTCACATTTGTATTTGTAAAAGTAATATAAACAACACATTTTAAATGATCAGATATTTTTATTTTTAAACACAACAATTTGTGAATTATTGAACAATTACACATTATTGAACAATTACATTTTTATATATTTTCTTATTAACTAGTAAACCTACACATTCTGAACAATTATAGTTTTAAACAGTGTATTGGTAGTTAGTTAACATGCTACCTAACTGATCAACAATTATAGGTACACGCTAATGACAAGGTATACATTTACATTTTCGCTCTTATCCAGAGCGACTTACAGTTATTGATTGAACAAGCAACTTAACTCAAATATTTACATTTACATCATTTAGCAGATGCTCTTATCCAGAGCGACTTACAAATTGGTGCATTCAATTTATGATAGCCAGTGGGACGACCACTTTTTTTTTTAATGGGGGTGTGGGGGAGGGAGGGGTAAATTGATTACTTTTATACTATTCCAGGTATTCCTTAAAGAGGTAGGGTTTCAAGTGTCTCCGGAAGGTGGTCAGTGACTCCGCTGTCCTGGCGTCATGGGGGAGCTTGTTCCACCATTGGGGTGCCAGAGCAGCGAATAGCTTTGACTGGGCTGAGCGGGAACTGTGCTTCCGTAGAGGTAAGGGGGCTAGCAGGCCAGAGGTGGATGAACGTAGTGCCCTCGTTTGGGTGTAGGGTCTGATCAGAGCCTGAAGGTAAGGAGGTGCCGTTCCACACACAGCTCCGTAGGAAAGCACCATGGTCTCACCATCCCCCCACCCCCCCCAAAAAAAAGTATTGTATTGTAGTAGATGTGAGCCTAACCTCATAGTCAGTGGAGTGTGCGGAGGAGCGGGGTGACATGAGAGAACTTGGGAAGGTTGAACACCAGACGGGCTGCAGCGTTCTGGATAAGTTGTAGGGATTTAATGGCACAGGCAGGGAGCCCAGCCAACAGCGAGTTGCAGTTATCCAGAAGGGAGATGACAAGTGCCTGGATTAGGACCTGTGCCGCTTTCTGTGTGAGGTAGGGTCGTACTCTGCGAATGTTGTAGAGCATGAACCTGCAGGATCGGGTCACCGCTTTGATGTTAGCAGAGAACGACAGGGTGTTGTCCAGGGTCACGTCAAGGTTATTTGCACTCTGGGAGGAGGACACAATGGATTTGTCAACCGTGATGGCGAGATCATGGAGCGGGCAGTCCTTCCCCGGGAGGAAGAGCAGCTCCGTCTTGCCGAGGTTCAGCTTGAGGTGGTATCCGACATCCACACTGATATGTCTGCCAGACATGCAGAGATGCGATTCGCCACCTGGTTATCAGAAGGGGGAAAGGAGAAAATTAATTGTGTGTCGTCTGCGTATTAATGATAGGAGAGACCATGTGAGGATATGACAGAGCCAAGTGACTTGGTGTATAGAGAGAATAGGAGAGGGCCTAGAACTGAGCCCTGGGGGACACCAGTGGTGAGAGCACGTGGTGCGGAGACAGATTCTCGCCACGCCACCTGGTAGGAACGACCTGTCAGGTAGGACGCAATCCAAGAGTGAGCAGCGCCGGAGATGCCCAGCTCGGAGAGGGTGGAGAGGAGGATCTGATGGTTCACATTATCAAAGGCAGCAGATAGGTCTAGAAGGATAAGAGCAGAGGAGAGAGAGTTAGCTTTAGCGGTGCGGAGAGCCTCCGTGACACAGAGAAGAGCAGTCTCAGTTGAATGACCAGTCTTGAAACCTGACTGGTTTGGATCAAGAAGGTCATTCTGAGAGAGATAGCAGGAGAGTTGGCTAGAGACGGCACGCTTAAGAGTTTTGGAGAGAAAAGAAAGAAGGGATACTGGTCTGTAGTTGTTGACATCGGAGGGATTGAGTGTAGGTTTTTGAGGAGGGGTGCAACTCTCGCTCTCTTGAAGACGGAAGGGACATGGCCAACGGTCAAGGATGAGTTGATGAGCGAGGTGAGGTAAGGGAGAAGGTATCTGGAAATGGTCTGGAGAAGAGAGGAGGGGATAGGGTCAAGCGGGCAGGTTGTTGGGCGGCCAGCCGTCACAAGTCGCAAGTTTCATCTGGAGAGAGAGGGGAGAAAGAAGTCAAAGCATAGGGTAGGGCAGTGTGAGCAGGACCAGCGGTGTCATTTGACTTAATAAATGAGGATCGGATGTCGTCAACCTTCTTTTCAAAATGGTTGACGAAGTCATCCACAGAGAGGGAGGAGGATTCAGCAGGGAGGAGAAGGTGGCAAAGAGCTTCCTAGGGTTAGAGGCAGAGGCTTGAAATTTAGAGTGGTAGAAAGTGGCTTTAGCAGCGGAAACATAATAATGATGTGTGCGCTAGGCATCTCTCTCCAGCTCTCTCCATTTCATTTTCATTTCCATTTTAGTCATTTAGCAGATGCTCTTATCCAGAGTGACTTACAGTTAGTGAGTGCATACATTTTCTCCAGGTTATTGTGCTGCTTGGCTGGCCTGCTGCTGCCTGTGCACGAGCTGAGCGCCTGCTGCTGACGTCACTCACAATGTACTTTTGCAGCCAGGCACGTGCGTTGTGACTGAGTGTGTGACAGAGAAAATCGTCTTTGGATAAGTATTTTACATATCAGCTAACCACATCATATGTTATAGCATTCTGGTGTGCCCGACGGCACAGTCGATGACGTGGCAGACAACCATTGGTTGATGCAATGCAATGCCTGCGCATCTAGCCGGGTAGGAGCTCAACCAAGGTTTGAACACGACCTTGAGGTTACAGGGTGAGCCATAAAGGTCATGGTCCTTGATTCTTTCTACTATAATATCAGACTTGCCTTTTATAAAACAGCTATATACCAGAGGTGTGGACTCGAGTCATGTGACTTGGACTCGAGTCAGACTCGAGTCATGAATTTGATGACTTCAGACTCGACTCGACAAAATGTACAAAGACTTGCAACTCGACTTGGACTTTAACATCAATGACTCGTGACTTGACTTGGACTTGCGCCTTATGACTCGAGAAGACTTGCTACGAGGACTTGTAATGACTTGCAAAGGCTTGCTAAGAGGACTTGAAATGACTCGAAACTAAAATGTAGGACTTTGGACTCGATTTGAGACTTGATGGCTTTGACTTTTGACTCGACTTGGGACTTGCCTCATCTTTGACTCGACTTGACTCGGGACTCGAGGGCAAAGACTTGAGACTTACTTGTGACTTGCATAACAATGACTTTGTCCCACCTCTGCTATATACCCACCAAATTGGGGATTATTTCAAGTATGGGGAAGCATGGGGTTGAATAGATATCTCCACGACTCAATGGAGAGCATTTCCATTGAGGATTTTCAGTGTATTGAGTATTCACGGCTTTAATGCACCAGAAGACTGTTAATGTACTACATGGAGCTTGAAGAATACTTGTAGTTCGGTGTCTTGTGGGTCATGTAGTATTGAAGCTTTGGTCCACCCCCGGAAGTAGTATATCCTCTTGGCGTTAAATTTGATCTGACTATCGCGCCATTCTGCTCCTGTCTCTTTTGGGCTCTCTGCAGTAACTTGGCTATCTAGGTTTTGAGTTTATAACTAGCTAAATAATTTAGCCAATACCTCATTATTTATAATGGCAACACCTCCAAAGAGAATATGTTCAAGTCCCAGATTTGACAACAGTTTTGAGAAAAGAACTAAGAAGATATCCATTGAAGGAAACATTGGTGAGTTTGCTCAGCCAGCTGGCTACAAATTTAGCTAGCTATCTATACACTTTAACTTATCTGAGAGCTAGCTATCGATCTATTTCTAAAATTAGATAAGTTAGTTAACTACCTATGTGGATGTTTAACCTCCAAGATGTGTGGTCTGATTTTACTCAACCAATCCCGCCGAATCGACAGCACATAACATTCTGTTCTGTTCATTGTAAACGGAGGTATTGGCGCCAAAACAATACATTATGTCAATCTTTGCCTGCATTTCATTCCTCCTAAATACTTAACGTTAACTAGCTTACTATCTAGTTAGCTAACTTTTATTTGTACTTACCCCCCTTTCACGACATTACTTTTTACCTCGCTACCAAGTTAACTTAGTTGTAATGGCCAAGTTAGCTAATTTGATAGACTGCCAAAAAAGATCTACACTAGCTAGGTTTCCATCCAATTATCGACAGATTTTAATGCAAATATTCTCAAATCTGCATAAAAACAATATGAGCATTTCCCACGAGATGCTTCCATCAAATTGACTCGTTGCGCACAAAAGGCTGTAAAAATACGTTTTGCAGTAAAATGTCCATGTACCGACTAAAGAATACATGCTAAATGGGTTTCCATCGCATTTTCAACTCTACTGATGGGTTTCTTACAACAGATATTGTGTTATATAGTGTGTACCTACTCTTGTATTGGCACGCGCGCTCTAGCCAGCAGGTCCAGTTCGGGTATAGGTTGCGGGTAAACGGCATCCAAGGATCGATTATTATTTCACCAGAATAAGACCCTCGATATTTATTGGAAAAGAGCATCAGGCTCATTCATTACCTTGCACTTTCACCACCCTGTGAAGTTAATTTATTTAATCTGTAGCCTAATAAACTGCATGATTTCCCGAGGACCACACAGGTCATCGCGTGACTCCCAAGTTTAATTCCATATGATAGTTATGTCAATATTTGCGCATAACGTTTACACCGCTTTTTCGCGCACAACTTTTGAAAGAGGTTTGAACTGAGAATCAGAGTTACAAGCAGTGGTGGAAAAAGTAACCAACTGTCATACTTGAGTAAAAGTAATGATACCTTAATAGAAAATGACTCAAGTGAAAGTCACCCAGTAAAATACTACTTGAGTAAAAGTAGTAGGTCAGATAACATTTGTTTTATAAAACATTTAGTTGAATGAGCAATATAAACAAAAACATTGGAACAGACTGTTTATGCTGCCCTTGGGGCAGAAATTTATATTTGGGTTAAGATCATTTTGGTGCCCTAAGGGCGGACTTCAAGCACTGAAGGTAATACAAAAAAGTATGTACTGCCCTAGGGGACTTATGGTCATTTCTATGCAAAAGGACTCATGAGCAACAACATGTGAAGTTCATAGGAGCATGTCAAATTGCTCCTATGAGCTAAGAGTCTATACTGTATATTTTAGAAATTAAGATCTTTCTAATTTGTCTCCCTCATGTGGAGGGAGGATAATGAAAGTTCACAGAAATAACAAGTAGACCTATCAATTAGTTAGTGTTTTTACTGATATCAATTTTGATTATGAATTCTTGAGTGATTAAAACTCTTAAATTCCATTACCAAATCGGTAAAGGAATTTCCAAAAAATATGTAGCGGAATTTCTGCAATTGAATTGGCTACAATGGAAAATCATAGTCACAAACCACAGTTGGGTTCACAAGTTTGGACAGTACAGTAAAGAGAAGTAGAGTATAGTTCAGTACAGTACACAGAAGAGCACACTAGATGGGTGGGCGTATACCACAAACGTTTAGCAACCCAAAGGTTGGGAGTTCGAATCTCATCACGGACAACTTTAGTATTTTAGCTAATTAGCAACTTTTCAACTACTTAATACTTTTTAGCTACATTGCAACCACTTAGCATGTTAGCTAACCCTAACTTTAACCCTTTTAACTAAGTCCTAAACTTAACCCTAACCATTAGCCTAGCTAATGTTAGCCAGCTAGCCACCTAGCTAGAATTTGTAACATATCATATGTTTAGCAAATTCGTAACATTGTACGTTTTGAAAAATCGTAACATACGAAATCAGTGATGGACATCCACAAATTAATACATACCATATGAAACGTAACATATCATACTAAATGGCATGTCTCGTATTTACGTACAGAATTGATTTAGGATACATCACCATGAAAGAATTGCCCTTATCTAAATTATATCCTATGGTTATCGTCACCCAAACTAACATTTACTGGCATATTTGAGACCTAGCTATCTATCTCTATTTTATGATTCAACATTAGTAAAAGGTAGCAATCTGTTTAGGCAGCTAGTTCAGAGATATTGTCACATTTGTCTGAGTACTTTAATGCAATAACTTGTAACTCAATGTTTTATTTACAAGATTCTCAGTTCAAACCTCTGCCCTGTTTTTAAAAGTTTTGTATCTCTTAAACTCTGCCCATTGACCTTTTAGAAACCAATCGGATTTGTTCTGCCCTAAACCAATCAGATTCTTTCTGCCCTTATGGGCTTTGGGTTCTCGTGAGCTAGCTATGCATGTCTTAAATGCAGTCCTTGCTAGCAGAACTGCAGTGAGAATTATTATGGTTAACTAGCTAACTTGTCTTATGTCTTGTTTTCCTAGTAATGTTATATTGGGATACTGCTTTAAAGGCGTTTATGTGTGTTGCAGCTGCAGGGAAGTCAACATTTGTGCACATTTTAGAAAAATCTTCAGAAGAATGGGAGGTCATACCGGAGCCCATTGGGAAGTGGTGCAACGTTCAAAACACTGACAATGAGTATGAGGTAACTACGTGTTGTGTCCCATACATAATGTTACGTAAAGTTATATCCCATTTTTAAGTTCATGTGAGTCACAACGTTGTCCTCTGCTTGACAATTCTGTGATCCCTCTTCCAGGAGCTCAGCACATCTCAGAAGAGTGGAGGCAACCTGCTGCAGATGCTGTATGACAAACCTAGCCGCTGGTCCTACACATTCCAGAGTTACGCCTGCCTGAGTCGGGTGCGTGCTCAGCTGCAGCCGCCTTCTGCAAAGTTGCAACAGGCAGAGAAACCTGTCCAGTTCTTTGAGCGCTCTGTTTACAGTGACAGGTGTGTACCCGTCTGGCGGTTGATTGGTTAGTTGGATAAATCAGAAAACGACCTGAGATAACCTGTGGTAATGGCACGAGTGTCTGTCTTATTCCACTGAGTCTGGCTTGTTATGTGACTCTTTGCCAGGTATGTATTTGCCTCCAACCTATTTGAGTCTGGGGACTTGAATGAGACCGAATGGGCTATTTACCAAGACTGGCACGGTTGGCTGCTCTCTCAGTTTGAGTCTCAAATTGAGCTGGATGCCATGATCTACCTTCGGGCTGACCCACAGGTGAGTAAAGCCATTACACCCTCAGGTCACAAGTGTTTGAACTTCAAACTGTTTGGCTGTCAGATGACTTTTCTGTTGTTGTTTTTTTACACCGCCACGTGCTTAAGGATTTAATTTTCAGCCTTGAGGATTTAATTTTCAGTCTTACATTATACTGAAGTGCTTACATGGTTTTATATATTTCGGCCTGGTACAGAAACTGACCCAAACATTTCATGTCTTTGTTTCAGAGATGTATGCAGAGGCTGCACCTCCGGGGACGGGAGGAAGAACAAGGAATTCCAATCGAGTATCTGGAGCAACTGCACTACAAGCATGAGTGCTGGCTGCACCACCGCAGTACTCAGTAAGTGTTCACCCATTTACACGTACAGTGCATTCAGAAAGTATTCAGACCCCTTGACTTTTTCCACATTTTGTTACGTTACAGCCTTATTCTAAAATGGATTAAATGGTTTTTCCCCCCCCTCAATCTACACACACAATACCCCCATAATGGCAAAGGTAAAACATGTTTTGTGTGCAAATGTATACAAAAACAATCACATTTACATAAGTATTCAGACCCTTTACTAAGTACTTTGTTGATGCACCTTTCGCAGCGATTACGCCTCGAGTCTTCTTGGGTATGACACTACACGCTTGGCACACCTGTATTTGGGGTATTTCTCCCATTCTCGGAAGGTCGGATGGGGAGCGTCGCAGCACAGCTATTTTCAGGTCTCTCCAGAGATGTTCGATCGGGTTCAAGACCGGGCTCTGGCTGGGCCACTCGAGGACATTCAGAGACTTGTCCCGAAGCCATTCCGGTGTTGTCTCGGCTGTGTTCTTAGGGTCATTGTCCTGTTGGAAGGTGAACCTTCGCCCCAGTCTGAGGTCCTGAGCGCTCGGGAGCAGGTTTTCATCAAGGATCTCTCTGTACTTTGCTCCGTTCATCTTTCCCTCGATCCTGACTAGTCTCCCAGTCCCTGCCGCTGAAAAACATTCCTAAAGCATGATGTTGCCACCACCATGCTTCACCGTAGGGATGGTGCCAGATTTCCTCCAGACGTGACGCTTGGCATTCAGGCCAAAGAGTTCAATCTTGGTTTCATCAGACCAGAGAATCTTGTTTCTCATGGTCTGAGAGTCCTTAAGGTGCCTTTTGGCAAACTCCAAGTGGGATGTCATGTGCCTTTTACTGAGGAGTGGCTTCCGTCTGGCCACTCTACCATAAAGGCCTGATTGGTGGAGTGCTGTGGAGATGGTTGTCCTTCTGGAAGGTTCTCCCATCTCCACAAAGGAACTCTAGAGCTCTATCAGAGTGAACATCAGGTTGTTGGTCACCTCCCTGACCAAGGCCCTTCTCCCCTGACTGCTCAGTTTGGCCAGGCGGCCAGCTCTAGGAAGAGTCTTGGTGGTTCCAAATTTCTTCCATTTAAGAATGATGGCGGCCACAGTGTTCTTGGGGACCTTCAATGCTGCAGACATTTTTTGGTACCTTTCCCCCAGATCTGTGCTTCGACACAATCCTGTCTTGGAGCTCTACGGACAATTCCTTCTACCTCATGACTTGGTTTTTGCTCTGACATGCACTGTCAACTGTGGGACCTTTATATAGACAGGTGTGTGTGCCTTTTCCAAAACTCGTCCAATAAATTGAATTTACCACAGATGGACTCCAATCAAGTTGTAGAAACATCTCAAGGATGATTAATGGAAACAAGATGCACCTGAGCTAAATTGAGTCTCAGCGAAGGGTCTGAATACTTATGTAAATAAGGTATTTCTGTTTTCTATTTGTAATCAATCTATTTTTTTTTAACCTGTTTTCACTTTGTCATTATGGGGTATTGTGTGTACATTGAGGCAAAACATTTTATTTAATCCATTTTAGAATAAGGCTGTAACGTAACAAAATGTGGAAAAAGGGTCTGAATACTTTTCGAATGCACTGTATGGATTTCACATGACTGGGAATAAAGATATGCATCTGTTGGTCACCGATACCTTAAAAAAAGGTAGGGGTGTGGATCAGAAAACCAGCCAGTATCTGGTGAGACCACCATTTGCTTCATGCAGCGAGACACATCTCCTTTGCATAGAGTTGATCAGGCCGTCGATTGTGGCCTATGGAATGTTGTCCAACTCCTCTTCAATGGCTGTGTGAAGTTGCTAGATATTGGAGGGAACTGGAACACGCTGACGGACACGTCGATCCAGAGCATCCCAAACATGCTCAATGGGTGACATGTCTGGTGAGTATGCAAAGCCATGGAAGAACTGGGACATTTTCAGCTTCCGGGAATTGTGTACAGATCCTTGCGACATGGGGCCGTGCATTATCATGCTGAAACGTGAGGTGATGGTGGTGGATGAATGGCACGACAATGGGCCTCAGGATTTCGTCACGGTATCTCTGTGCATTCAAATTGCCATTGATTAAATGCAATTGTGTTCGTTGTCCATAGCTTATGCCTGCCCATAGAATAACCCTGCCACCACCATGGGGCACTCAGTTCACAACGTTGACATCAGCAAACCGCTCGCCCACATGACGCCATACACGTGGTCTGCGGTTGTGAGGCTGGTTGGACATACTGCCTAATTCTCTAAAACAACTTTGGAGGCGGCTTATGGTAGAGAAATGAACATTCAATTATCTGGCAACAGCTCTGGTGGACATTCCTGTAGTCAGCATGCCAATTGCACACTCACTCAACTTGATACATCTGTGGCATTGTGTTGTGTGACAAAACTACACATTTTAGAGTGGCCTTTTATTGTCTCCAGCACAAGGTGCACCTGTGTAATGATCATGCTGTTTAATCAGCTTGTTGATATGCCACACCTTTCAGATGGATGGATTATCTTGGCAAATGAGAAATGCTCACTAACAGGAATGCAAACTAATTTGTGCACAATTTGAGAGAAATAAGCTTTTTGTGCATATGGAACATTTCTGGGATCTTTTATTTCAGCTCATGAAACATGGGAACAACACTTTACATGTTGCGTTTTTGTTGAGTGTATTTTAACCTATATGCAACTTGTGTTGATGTCTGTGCTGGTGTTAAGTGTTAGACTATCATGTCAACTTCTGTCCCATTTTGGCAGCACAGATGAGTGGTTTCTTTGTCAAGGTGCTGGCATTACTAGCAATTTGGGAATGTTATCAGTGTAATATTGTTTCCTGCTTCTTTTAGACTTGACTTTGAGTACCTGAAAGATATCCCCATCCTGGTCCTGGATGTTAATGATGACTTCAAGAATGATCGAATCAAGCAAGAAGCTGTGCTGGACAAGGTCAGTGTTGGTTTGCACTTGCATCTTCAAGAGATTGCTTAGTTCACCCCAAATCAGAATTTCTCAGGGCTTACATGTGCATTTTTTTATTTATTTTTCAATCCATGTTTCCACACAGGTCAGAGAATTCCTCAGCACGCTGTGAGCTGGAAAGGATACCTATGCTACAGACTGCACCATTCCTGACAGCCTATATCAACGTCCATTCCTCAAAGAATACACTAGGTCACTGGTCCTCCATGCCTAAGACAATACTGGCAGAGAGAAGATTTGGCTATTTTCTAACTAATTTCATGCCATTCTCATTTTGCCATTGGGTGGAGAGAAATGTTGGCAGTTTTAATGACATCTGAGTTTGAGTGACTTACAAAATCAATTGGGGCCCTCCGGTTGGTAATTTGACCATGATTACTGCAAGATTACATAGCTGGTAGACTAATTTACCAATCTAAAAACTGTTAGATGACATTGGCTCATTGAGTGACTGTCAGTTACTGACATACAGTAAGAGGAGAAACTGCTGATGCAAACCAACCACATTTTGAAATTGCACCTTGTGTATGCTACTATTCTAACTCTCAGGAGTAAGTTGAGACCCCGACTGAGTTCCTAAAAAAATAACATTTTATCCACGGGCCTATAATAGGGGGCCCGCCAGTTTCCCATCCCTGGTCTGGAGACTGAAGATGATAAGTTGAACAGGTGTGTTAGTGCTGAGGTAAAACAAAACCTGCATACAGCAGTAGGACTAGGTGGTTGGACACCTGCCTTACCGACTACACCAGCTGTCTTGTCATTCAGACCAGAGATTAATTGGGATTTTTAAATACATTTACCTGCTCATGACAGTTTGTATACTTGAAAATATATGATTTTAGGGTTGCCAGATTTAGGTTGAACTATGTATTTTTAATGTGGTGTGTAAAATGTGCTGTGTGCTTGTTTTTAATGTAGTCAGTTTATAGACTTTTAAATGTATTTATATTTTTTGTGATTACATAAACACATGTTATTATATCTATCTATCTATCTCTAATCTATATCTGTTGCTGGACACAGATTAAGCCTAGTCCTTGACTAAAATGTATTTCAATGGAGATTCTCAATAGAGAATGCTTGCTAGTCCAGGACTAGGTTTGATCTGTACCTGGGAAACCAGAACCAGGAGTTCCTGCAGGATCTTACTCTGACCGCATTTTTGTTTCAGAAAGATTTGGTACCACCACCAGAATGTCATTGTTCATTAAGTGTAAGGTCCCCTCCTATGCCTGTTTTTAGTCTGATTTGAATCACTAAACTTTCACTTCACAAGTGATGCATGTGTCAAAATGTTAGATTAAACTGCTCTTTCTTACAGAGCCACATGATGTGCAGTACATCTGTGGCAGGTGGCTGTCGTTTCGTTCAAAATGTTTAGATCCATACATGAGTTTTACTTTGTGTTACCTTTTTTTGTGTAAGTAATGTTGCTGTGATTAAATATACCACTTACAATTTGTTGTTTGATGGCAGTTACATATTTGTTCCAGAAATAAATTATCAAACATCATTGTGAATGTTATATTCATATTGCCCTATAAATATTTTTTTTATGATAAAATGCTCACAGCCTCAGGTATGATTGAAAAAGGGTTTGTGCTAGAGGAACGCATTAGACCATGGCACTGACTTGCGTTTTCTTTCAGGTGGCTTGACTGAGGATATTCAATAAGTAGTGGCCATCCAGCACACATGATAATGTATACCTGTGACACAGATGAGGTGTTTGCTTACAGCTGCTATTGGATTCATTAAAGGGGCAATCCGGAGTTGAAACAACAGTGGATTCTACGCACCTCTGTCACAAATGTGACCACTCAAATTCATAGGCAGTGCTATGGATGCATGGACTGACTATCCAAGATAGTACAATTGTTAAGCATGTTTTGAGGCTGTACAGTGTTTGTTTACATTTGCAGTGTTTACAAACATTGGAGGAAAACAAGCTTATATTGTGGGTTCTGATGGGGTACCACAGCTACACTAAGCTCGAGGCATTTATAAGTTATATTCTTCAATAATCATTGAGTATATCATTAATGTATGTCCAAAAATGGCGGGGCAGATTGCTTATATGGGAAATCCCGTTTGATATCTTCCTGCCCCACCATCCTTAGCCGCGTCCCATATGCCAACCTCATCAATGGCGTTTGGAAATGGTTTTATGGTCTAATAAAAGTGGCTTGGCTCTGAGAGATTGAGTTGAAATGTGTAGTTGACATTTGTACATTTATTGACAGACTGACATGAAACTGGGACTATAGTGGCCACTTACTATTGCATTGCCTAAGTATCCCTGAAAAGTCTATTGGCAAAGATCTAACTCGAATCCTAAATTGCTAAATACATGTTTGGACTTATAAATTAATGATATATGCCCATTGATTTTTGAAGAATATAATTGATAAATTCCCGATGAGCTTAGTTCAACTGTCGTACACCATCATAACCCAACATATAACCTTGTTTTACACCCAATGTTTGTAAACGTAAACACTATAGCCTCAAAACATGGTTTAACTATAATGTTGATATCATGGATGGCTGGTCCTTGCATCCATACCTCTGTCTATGAATTTGAAAGTGGTTACATTTATCCAGGCCCATCCTTCAGCTTTGTACCAAAACTGAGGCGGGTGTCGTATTGTTATTGTTTCAATTAAGGATTTCTAAATTTGATAACACTGCAATTCATTATTACTAAATGCAAGGATAGGCGGATCACAGAGGTGACACTTTTTGTGACAGACGTGCAAGTGTCCAATGATCTTCGAAATATTCCGTTTCAATTCGTTCTCGTAAACCTACCTTGACGTCGCGTGCTTTCCGCTGACAAGCATCTATTCTAGCCAACGATATGTTGGTATTGTATTTTCCTGACCAATAATATGCATGGATTCTGAATAGAGGCGGGTTAAGAGAGAACTAGAGCGAAGTATGATAGGTTGTTAGAAAGTTAATGGCTTGGAGGAAAAATACACTCTTCTCGCTTCAGGAGAGTTTAAGGATTTTTCTGAAGTATAAACATAATTACTAAAATACCAACAACCCCAAAGAAAGTTTAAGACAATAGTGCGTCTATTAGATTACAAAATACTAAGGAAAGTATGCAGGATGCAGTAGCCGGGACGGCAATGCTGACGGACGGCTTCGAGGACGAGATTGACTCTGTGACTCCGCGCTCCTCTGCTGTAGGAATGGGGGTTGGAGCCACACCAGGAGCCGGACTCGGGGGCTTAGGGATTGGTGTTGGTGGAAAGAAAGTCCGCTTGTTTGGCGAGGCTGGTGGGCCTGCAGCTGACAGGCTTGATTTCAAACTCGCTGCGGCCGCAGTGCTTTCCTCCGGCCCTGGATCTGCCAGCGACGACGATGAGGTATCTGAGGTAAACCACTCATGCTAGCTAAGCTAACCCAGCGAAACTGGACAAGATTCATGTTAGTTAACGTTGCCTAATCCCGTCTCTTTCGACGATATCATGAACCCTCATTCCTTTCTTGTATCAACAAAAATATCAGCCAGAAGCCTTGTATTTTGGCGGATTGTTTGTAGAGTCATGTGGCGAGTAAGCTAGTAACATATTCAGCAATTTGTCATATTATGAGCAGTATTTTGGCAGAGGCTTCGATTTAGGCCTAACGTAGTGGCAGCACATACAGCGGCGCCATCAACTGCTAAAGTTAGCTAGCTAGTGAAATGTTGCTAGGTAGTAAGGGTAGCTAGCTAGTTGGGGTTAACCACACGTTTGTTAGCCTGTTTATAGGACAAACTGGTAAGTTGTTTTGAACAGGTAACTTGGTGAAGACAAATGTTTCTAGTGTTAGATATGGTAACTGGCATTTAATCATGCATTCACTTGTTCATTGTCACCTCAGTTGTCTATTTGGCTCTAACGTTGTTTAACTAGCCAGCTGGCTAGGCACATTCGCCCTCATCTTTGAATAGCAAACTAATTAACGTTAGTTAGCAGGTCCTCTTAACTTGACACGCAGTTTTATGAATTTCTATAGGTACTTCGCCAGGGTTGATGGCACACTTCCCAAACACAACACGGCTTGATGTGTAATGTTTGTTAGAAGCATGGTGCCGAGCTGTCAGTCAAGATGTTTACTGGAGTGATGATGTAACATAATTCAGCAAAGGGTTTAGAAATGCTCCAGTGATCAAATCCAACATGACATTTCAGAGTTAGCTAATTCTTAACTCTACCTATTCTAAAATGACTAATCTCATATGTAGGATAAAGTAATGTTCAGGCGAGAGACACTCACACTTTGATTCACATTGGAATGGGTACCTTTTCATGGTGATGAGCAAAATTAAATTGGCTGAATATTTTATTCCAATGTTATTTTCCCTTCTTTGCACTACACCAGAGTCGTATCTATAGACATTGTAAATGACTGCTCTCAGACCTTGATGATCATTGGAAATCTGAAGGAGTGCCTGACCAGTTTGAAGAGGGTGTTGGAATAGGATGATGGACCTCTGCCACCTGGTTCCTCTGTGTGTTCTCACTCACACTCGCTTCAAGGGAATTTAAACATTTCTTTGTTAACAAAATTACTTTTCTCTTTTTCTTTTTCCTCAATTTGGTATTTAAGTTAGTCAGCTTTTGGTCACAGAAATGTTTGAGAAATACATTTTTTTCAATCAGCTGTTAATTAAATGGGTTCCTATCGATAATTGACATCACCTATGAAAAGAAGTGATGTCAGAATAGTTTAGACACACACACACATCATCGAGACGCACAGAAAAAAAAAGTACATACATACACCAAGACACACACTCAGACACAGAGGTTGCTGTTTCCCGGAGCTGCATATGATTCCTCCCCTTTCTGTATACAGGACAAGGGTGTCTGTTGCCTTGCATAGCTCATAACGGGTGCCACTTCCTCCCGTTGGGTTGATGGTATTTTGGTTTGAATTTAGGGGTGTAATAGAGTGGGAGGGGTTAGCAGGGTATAGTTACCAGCACTGCCCCAGGTAGACACGCCATTAGTCTGCATTCTTAGATCAGGCAGCCATTTAAAGTCCCTGGCTGCCACACAAGCTGTTTATTAGGGCTGTGAAGATACCAATTTTGCACTATCTTTTTCAAGGGCAAAAAAATGAAAACACTAAGCAGACCAAACTATTTGGTCCTTTAAAAACCTGCTGTATGTAAAATATTGGTTGCTAGAGCTTGGAAAATAAATGTGAATCTGGATGACAACATAATGTTTGTTTCCAACATTAGGGCTGTTTTCCTAAAGAAGTTAAATCGGCTTTGTTTTGTTTCCTTGCTACGATACTAACGAGTATGTGACAAATAAAATGTGATTTTATTTGTTGACACCTTATTAGTAACCCAACCCATACAGATTTATTTTATTTATGTATTTTTTGGGGGGGTATTTTACCCCCTTTTTCTCCCCCATTTCGTGGTATCCAATTGGTAGTTACAGTCTTGTCCCATCGCTACAACTCCCGTACGGACACGGGAGAGGCGAAGGTCGAGAGTCATGCGTCCTCCGAAACACAACCCAACCTATCCACACTGCTTCTTGACACAGTGCCCGCTTAAACCGGAAGCCAGCCGCTCCAATGTGCTGGAGGAAACACCGTACACCTGGCGACCGAGTCAGCGTGCACTGCGCCCGGCCCGCCACAGGAGTCGCTAGTGCGCAATGGGACAAGGACATCCCTGCCGGCCAAACCCTCCCCTACCCTGGACGGCGCTGGGCCAATTGTGCGCCGCCCCATGGGTCTCCCGGTTGCAGCCGGCTGCGACAGAGCCTGGAATCTAACCAGGATCTCTAGTGGCACAGCTAGCACTGCGATGCAGTATAACCCATACAGATTTCTATGTCAAAATAATTATAATACGAAGACGCTCATGATTTTACAGTGCCACTTTTGGGGCTTCCTTCCCTGTTTGTGTTGGAGAGTAAAGGCAGATTGACTGGGATTATTCAAGGTCCCTTGACCACAGGATGTTTTACTCTTTAATACCCTGTGAATGTATTAGTTAGCACTCCCAAAATGTACACAGACACACATGCACACATTTCCATTGAAGCTTTAAATGCTGTAGCAGCTCAGTGCTGTACTGTGAGTGTGGCTGAGCGTCAGGGGTCGACTATTGGACAGGAGATACTTAGTTACCGGTGCCGTGTACAACAGAAGTTATTGCTGTCGTAAGTCTTCCCCTCATTGTTATTTATGTGTGTGTTTTTGTGGACTCTGACTTGCAGGTAAAGTCTCGTCACAGTTCACTGTACTAGTTGATGTTTCCTTTTTCCGTGAGGTTCACATGGGTGTGAGTCAGAGATTAGATGGCATAAGTATGTATGTACCGGGTAATTGTAGAGGAAAACATAATGCATTTAGCAAAATAATGTACAGTGAGAGAAAAAAGTATTTCATTCCCTGCTGATTTTGTACGTTTGCCCACTGACAAAGACATGATCAGTCTATAATTTTAATGGTAGGTTTATTTGAACAGTGAGAGACAGAATAACAACAAAAAAAATCCAGAAAAACGCATGTAAAAAATGTTATAAATTGATTTGCATTTTAATGAGGGAAATAAGTATTTGACCCCTCTGCAAAACATGACTTAGTACTTGGTGGCAAAACCCTTGTTGGCAATCACAGAGGTCAGACGTTTCTTGTAGTTGGCCACCAGCTTTGCACACATCTCAGGAGGGATTTTGTCCCACTCCTCTTTGCAGATCTTCTCCAAGTCATTAAGGTTTCGAGGCTGACTTTTGGCAACTCGAACCTTCAGCTCCCTCCACAGATGTTCTATGGGATTAAGGTCTGGAGACTGGCTAGGCCACTCCAGGACCTTAATGTCCTTCTTCTTGAGCCACTCCTTTGTTGCCTTGGCCGTGTGTTTTGGGTCATTGTCATGCTGGAATACCCATCCATGACCCATTTTCAATGCCCTGGCTGAGAGAAGGAGGTTCTCACCCAAGATTTGACGGTACATGGCCCCGTCCATCGTCCCTTTGATGCGGTGAAGATGTCCTGTCCCCTTAGCAGAAAAACACCCCCAAAGCATAATGTTTCCACCTCCATGTTTGACGGTGGGGCTGGTGTTCTTGGGGTCATAGGCAGCATTCCTCCTCCTCCAAACACAGTGAGTTGAGTTGATGCCAAAGAGCTCAATTTTGGTCTCATCTGACCACAACACTTTCACCCAGTTCTCCTCTGAATCATTCAGATGTTCATTGGCAAACTTCAGACGGGCCTGTATAGGTGCTTTCTTGAGCAGGGGGACTTTGTGGGCGCTGCATGATTTCAGTCCTTCAAGGCGTAGTGTGTTACCAATTGTTTTCTTGGTGACTATGGTCCCAGCTGCCTTGAGATCATTGACAAGATCCTCCCGTGTAGTTCTGGGCTGATTCCTCACAGTTCTCATGTTCATTGCAACTCCACGAGGTGAGATCTTGTATGGAGCCCCAGGCACAGGGAGATTGACAATTATTTTGTGTTTCTTCCATTTGCAAATAATCGCACCAACTGTTGTCACCTTCTCACCAAGCTGCTTGGCGATGGTCTTGTAGCCCATTCCAGCCTTGTGTAGGTCTACAATCTTGTCCCTGACATCCTCCGAGAGCTATTTGGTCTTGGCCATGGTGGAGAGTTTGGAATCTGATTGATTGATTGCTTCTGTGGACAGGTGTCTTTTTATACAGGTAACAAGCTGAGATTAGGACCACTCCCTTTAAGAGTGTGCTCCTAATCTCAGCTCGTTACCTGTATAAAAGACACCTGGGAGCCAGAAATCTTTCTGATTGAGAGGGGGTCAAATACTTATTTCTCTCATTAAAATGCAAATCAATTTATAACATTTTTGACATGCGTTTTTCTGGATTATTTTGTTATTCTGTCTCTCACTGTTCAAATAAACCTACCATTAAAATTATAGACTGATCATCACTTTGTCAGTGGGCAAACGTACAAAATCAGCAGGGGATCAAATACTTTTTTCCCTCACTGTACCCAATGGCATGATTGTGTGCGAGTAACCATGTTTCCATCCACATTTCTTATGCAAGTAAAGTCCTACTGTATGGTTAAAAAAGGAGAAAGACAAACACGACCGCAGTGATGGAAAAAGGTAAAATTTTATAAATGCTGTTCGTTCGACATGGTGGGATCTTTTTGTGTTGGTAGAATTATGCAAGAAAAATGTGGTGGAAACGCCTTCATGCGTAAATATTTATATAATAACCATCATATCGAAGTAAACTTGGGGAAACCATGCAGTTTTATTAGGCTACTGATGAAATAAGTTATGGTGAACTTCACAGGGTGGTGAAAATGCACGGTGATGAGCTTGATGCTCCTCTCCAATAAACATTGAGTGTCTTATTCTGGTGACATGATGATAGATGCTTGACTGCCATTAGACAAATATAAATATTCTCTCTCATTCTTTCTCATCCATAATAATCTCATGGGCGGCAGGTGGCTTAGTGGTTAAGAGCGTTGTGCCAGTAACCGAAAGGTCGCTGGTTCTAACCCCCGAGCCGACTGGGTGAAAAATCTGTCGATGTGCCCTTGAGCAAGGCACTTAACCCTAATTGCTCCTGTAAGTCGCTCTGGATAAGAGCGTCTGCTAAATGACCAATTTAATTTAAATTTAATTTATGTAGACTAGCCTACCCGCACTTAATCTGCGAGCTGTTGGCTAGAGTGCACGTGCCTTGGCTAGAGTGCACGTGCCTTGGCTAGAGTGCACGTGCCTTGGCTAGAGTGCACGTGCCTTGGCTAGAGTGCACGTGCCTTGGCTAGAGTGCACGTGCCTAGATCAGAATAATCACATTTTCTATTTAACGTAACAGTTTTTGTCTAAAACTATCGGTTAGAGTTGAAAATGCGACGGAAACGCATTTAACTTTAGATTTTTATTAGGTACATGAAAACCTTGAGCGAAAAAGTCCATTTTGTGTGCGCTGTCATCACACACTGATTTTTATCCGCAACATGTCCGTTTGGAAAGACCACTGGTGGGAAAATGCAGATATTATCTTTATGCAGATTTTTAGAATATTCACATGAAAATCTGTCGCCAATTGGATGGAAACCTGGCTAGTGACGCCAACATTTAGATTTGTTTTGGGTTTGTTGGTATGCTTAAATCTTAAGTATTGTAACTAACAACCTTAGCTAACAAGATTAGGAATGAAAAGCCAGTTTAGTGGTGGAATGTCATTTTATTTCCTTATTGTGCTCCAGCTGAGAGGAGTTGTCAGAAGTGCAGGACATTTTGGCAGAAGTGGGATTTTACCAAGGAAACTAGCCAGTTTGTAGGGAGCGATGATTGTCATGTTTGGTGAAAGTTATTCATCATCTTTACATTATTTATTTAATAAACGTGTTCTATGATTTAGTTTCCCCTCACCAGCATTACCCACAATATCCTTGCAGACTAAGTGTAATGTAGGAGATAATGTACAGGCTCCGTCTCTTTCTCTGTCCCTCCCTGCACCTCTCACACACACATACAGATGCATGGATGAGGTAATGAGTCACTTGTTTGTACGAGGCCTCCTGTCTCGCGCTCTTGGTCAGACACACACCCTGAGATGGACACACAAATCTAATTTTATTTTTCACACGCTTCGTAAACAACAGGTGTAGACTGACAGTGAAATGCATATTTACAAGTCCTTTTCCAACGATGCAGAGTTAAAGATACGTTTTTTAAATAAACAATAGAAGTAATGACATGAGAAATAAATACACAGGGAAAAAGAACATGGCTAAATACAGGGAGTACGGAGTCGACGTGCAGGGGTACGAGATAATTGAGCGACGTGCAGGGGTACGAGATAATTGAGCGACGTGCAGGGGTACGAGATAATTGAGCGACGTGCAGGGGTACGAGATAATTGAGCGACGTGCAGGGGTACGAGATAATTGAGCGACGTGCAGGGAGTGCGAGATAATTGAGCGACGTGCAGGAGTACGAGATAATTGAGCGGCGTGCAGAAGTGCGAGATAATTGAGCGACGTGCAGGGGGTACGAGATAATTGAAGCGACGTGCAGGGGTACGAGATAATTGAGCGACGTGCAGGGGTACGAGATAATTGAGCGACGTGCAGGGGTACGAGATAATTGAGGTAGATATGTACATACAACCAGTCTGTACATACAGTTGAAGTGGGAAGTTTACATACACCTTAGCCAAATACATTTAAACTCAGTTTTTCACAATTCCTGACATTTAATCCTAGTAAAAAAGTCCATGTCTTAGGTCAGTTAGGATCACCTGTAGGCCTCCTGTAGCTCAGTTGATAGAGCATGACGCTTGCAACGCCAGGGTTGTGGGTTCGATTCCCACGGGGGGCCAGTATGAAAAATGTATGCACTCACTAACTGTAAGTCGCTCTGGATAAATGACTAAAATGTAAATGTAAATTTTAAGAATGTGAAATGTCAGAATAATTGTAGAGAATGATTTCTTTCAGCTTTTATTTATTTCATCACATTCCTGGTGGGTCAGAAGTTTACATACACTCAATTAGTATTTGGTAGCATTGCCTTTAAATTGTTTAACTTGGGTCAAACGTTTCGGGTAGCCTTCCACAAGCGTCCCACAATAAGTTGGGTGAATTTTGGCCCATTCCTCCTAACAGAGCTCGTGTAACTGAGTCAGGTTTGTAGGCCTCCTTGCTCGCACACGCCTTTTCAGTTCTGCGCACACATTTTCTATAGGATTGAGGTCAGGGCTTTGTGATGGCCACTCCAATACCTTGACTTTGTTGTCCTTAAGCCATTTTGCCACAACTTTGGAAGTATGCTTGGGGTCATTGTCCATTTAGAAGACCCATTTGCGACCAAGCTTTAACTTCCTGACGGATGTCTTGAGATGTTGCTTCAATATATCCACATAATTTTCCTTCCTCATGATGCCATCTATTTTGTGAAGTGCACCAGTCCCTCCTGCAGCAAAGCACCCCCACAGCATGATATAATAATATGCCATTTAGCAGACGCTTTTATCCAAAGCGACTTACAGTCATGCGTGCATACATTTTTTTTTTTTGTGTATGGGTGGTCCCGGGGATCGAACCCACTACCTTAGCGTTACAAGCGCCGTGCTCTACCAGCTGAGCTACAGAGGACCACATGATGCTGCCACCCCTGTGCTTCACGCTTGGGATGGTGTTCTTTGGCTTGCAAGTAACCCCCTTTTTCCTCCAAACATAACGATGGTCATTATGGCCAAACAGTTCTATTTTTGTTTCATCAGACCAAAGGACATTTCTCCAAAAAGTACGATCTTTGTCCCCATGTGCAGTTGCAAACCGTAGTCTGGCTTTTTTATGGAGGTTTTGGAGCAGTGGCTTCTTCCTTGCTGTGCTGTCTTTCAGGTTATGTCAATATAGGACTCGTTTTACTGTGGATATAGATACTTTTGTACCTTTTTCCTCCAGAATCTTCACAAGGTCCTTTGCTGTTGTTCTGGGATTGATTTGCACTTTTCGCACCAAAGTACGTTAATCTCTAGGAGACAGAACGCGTATCCTTCCTGAGCGGTACGACGGCTGTGTGGTCCCGTGGTGTTTATACTTGCGTACTATTGTTTATACAGATGAACGTGGTACCTTCAGGCGTTTGGAAATTACTCCCAAGAATGAACCAGACTTGTGGAGGTCTACAGTTTTTTTCTGAGGTCTTGGCTGATTTCTTTTGATTTTCCCATGATGTCAAGCAAAGAGGCACTGAGTTTGAAGGTAGGCCTTGAAATACATCCACAGGTACACCTCCAAATGACTCAAATGATGTCAGTTAGCCTATCAGAAGCTTCTAAAGCCATGGCATCATTTTCTGGAATTTTCCAAGCTGTTTAAAGACAGTCAACTTAGTGTATGTAAACTTCTGACCCACAGGAATTGTGATTAAGTGGAATAATCTGTCTGTAAACAATTGTTGGAAAAATTACTTGTGTCATGCACAAAGTATATGTCCTAACTGACTTGCCAAAACTATAGTTTTGTGGTTGAAAAACAAGTTTTAATGACTCCAACCTAAGTGTATGTAAACTTCCGACTTCAACTGTATGGGTAAAAGACACACCCACTCGTCCGGAGAGAGACGCTCTCCCCCCCTCGCCCGGAGAGAGACGCTCTCCCCCCCTCGCCCGGAGAGAGACGCTCTCCCCCCCTCGCCCGGAGAGAGACGCTCTCCCCCCCTCGTCCGGAGAGAGACGCTCTCCCCCCCTCGCCCGGAGAGACGCTCTCCCCCTCGCCCGGAGAGAAACGCTCTCCCCCTCGCCCGGAGAGACCTCGCCCGGAGAGACGCTCTCCCCCTCGCCCGGAGAGACGCTCTCCCCCTCGCCCGGAGAGAGACGCTCTCCCCCTCGCCCGGAGAGACGCTCTCCCCTCGCCCGGAGAGACGCTCTCCCCCTCGCCCGGGAGAGAGACGCTCTCCCCCTCGCCCGGAGAGAGCCCTCGCCCGGAGAGACGCCCTCGCCCGGAGAGACGCTCTCCCCTCGCCCGGAGACAGAAGCTCTCCCCCGCCCGGAGAGAGACGCTCTCCCCCTCGCCCGGAGAGACGCTCTCCCCCTCGCCCGGAGAGAGACGCTCCCCTCGCCCGAGAGACGCCCTCGCCCGGAGAGACGCTCTCCCCCTCGCCCGGAGAGACGCTCTCCCCCTCGCCCGGAGAGAGACGCTCTCCCCCCCTCGCCCGGAGAGAGACGCTCTCCCCGGAGAGACCTCTCTGCCCGGAGAGACGCTCTCCCCCTCGCCCGGAGAGAGACGCTCTCCCCCTCGCCCGGAGAGACGCTCTCCCCTCGCCCGGAGAGACGCTCTCCCCGCCCGGAGACGCTCCTCGCCCGGAGAGACGCTCTCCCCTCGCCCGGAGAGAGACGCTCCCCCCTCGCCCGGGAGAGACGCTCTCCCCCCCTCGCCCGGAGAGAGACGCTCTCCCCTCGCCCGGAGAGACGCTCTCCGCCCGGGAGAGAGCGCTCTCTCCCCTCGCCCGGAGAGAGACGCTCTCCCCCTCGCCCGGAGAGACGCTCTCCCCCCGGAGAGAGACGCTCTCCCCCTCGCCCGGAGAGAACGCTCTCCCCCTCGCCCGGAGAGAGACGCTCCCTCGCCCGGAGAGAACGCTCTCCCCTCGCCCGGAGAGACGCTCCCCCCTCGCCCGGAGAGACGCTCTCCCCTCGCCCGGAGAGAGACGCTCCCTCGCCCGGAGAGAGACGCTCTCCCCCCCTCGCCCGGAGAGAGACGCTCCCCCCCTCGCCCGGAGAGACGCTCTCCCCCTCGCCCGGAGAGAGACGCTCTCCCCCTCGCCCGGAGACGCTCCTCGCCCGGAGAGAGACGCTCTCCCTCGCCCGGAGAGACGCTCCCCTCGCCCGGAGAGAGACGCTCTCCCCCTCGCCCGGAGAGAGACGCTCTCCCCCCCTCGCCCGGAGAGAGACGCTCTCCCCCCTCGCCCGGAGAGAGACGCTCTCCCCCCCTCGCCCGGAGACAGAAGCTCCCCAACCCCCAGATACCCTCCCCTCCCCCGGAGACAGACTCTCCCCTGAGCTGGAGCACTGAGCACAACAATTCCAGCCATTCTGCGACCTCCGGAAATACCCCGGATGGTTTCATTTACATTCACCGCAGTCGTTTTATTCTTTTGCTCTGAAAGAAAAATGGAAATGGAGAGTTGACCACACCCTCCTTCGCTCCCTCCGACAGTTCAGTTAATCGGCTCTGTTCTTTTGGCGGAGCCTCAGGTCCATTTGCGCTGGTGACGCTTGCTAATATCGGGCAGCTATCGAGTTGTCAGTTGTCCAGTCTGTAAAGAACATTTTGTAGGATATTGTACGGTTGGGTACGTCTGTGTTACTGAACAGATTGTGCTTCGTGAGCGGCTTTGTCTGCTGTTGTTCCCGTGATCCAACACACCGCTGTGTCCCTGGATGGTGACCGACCGTGATGGCTGGAAGGTATTGGCACGCTCTTGTGCGCTTCTGCCCTGTAGACCCTGGCACGGCTGATGGACAGAGGCAGCCTGCTGGGTGTCCTGCCCAGTGCAGGAAGTCCTGCCCTGTGGGCCGTAAGGCAGGTGTATGGAGGTCACAGGGAGGGAAGGGGAAATGTGCTGATCAGCTCATCTTGGCGCTTAATGTAATTCAACCAAGGCTCAGGGCCTAAGCACTGTGCTGCTCCGTCTCCAGGCAATATGCTAGATGGGGTGGAGCTTGGGGATTTTTAAAAACGTAGTCACTGGTGCCCTCGTGCGAATTACTAGGCTATACCTGCTTGTGTCGTCACAAAATGGGCCTGCCCATGCCTCTGTCAGAATATATAAAAAATATTTGTAATTTTTACCTGTGATCACATGATCTACACTGAGTGTACAATACATTTAGGAACACCTTCCTACTATTGAGTTGCATCCCCTTTTGCCCTCAGAACAGCCTCAATTCGTCGTCATGGACTCTACATGGTGTCGAAAGCATTCCACAGGAATGCTGGCCCTCGTTGACTCCAATGCTTCCCACGGTTGTGTCAAGTTGTCTGGATGTCCATTGGGTGGTGGACCGTTCTTCATACACACGGGAAACTGTTGAGCGTGAAAAAACCCAGCAGCGTTGCAGTTCTTGACACAAACCGGTGCACCTGGCACCTACTACCATACCCCGTTCAAAGGCACTTCAATCTTTTGTCTTGCCCATTCATCCTCTGAATGGCACACATACAGTGGGGGAAAAAAGTATTTAGTCAGCCACCAATTGTGCAAGTTCTCCCACTTAAAAAGATGAGAGAGGCCTGTAATTTTCATCATAGGTACACATCAACTATGACAGACAAAATGAGATTATTTTTTCCAGAAAATCACATTGTAGGATTTTTAATGAATTTATTTGCAAATTATGGTGGAAAATAAGTATTTGGTCAATAACAAAAGTTTCTCAATACTTTGTTATATACCCTTTGTTGGCAATGACACAGGTCAAACGTTTTCTGTAAGTCTTCACAAGATTTTCACACACTGTTGCTGGTATTTTGGCCCATTCCTCCATGCAGATCTTCTCTAGAGCAGTGATGTTTTGGGGCTGTCGCTGGGCAACACGGACTTTCAACTCCCTCCAAAGATTTTCTATGGGGTTGAGATCGGGAGACTGGCTAGGCCACTCCAGGACCTTGAAATGCTTCTTACGAAGCCACTCCTTCGTTGCCCGGGCGGTGTGTTTGGGATCATTGTCATGCTGAAAGACCCAGCCACGTTTCATCTTCAATGCCCTTGCTGATGGAAGGAGGTTTTCACTCAATCTCACGATACATGGCCCCATTCATTCTTTCTTTTACACGGATCAGTCGTCCTGGTCCCTTTGCAGAAAAACAGCCCCGAAGCATGATGTTTCCACCCCCATGCTTCACAGTAGGTATGGTGTTCTTTGGATGCAACTCAGCATTCTTTGTCCACCAAACACGACGAGTTGAGTTTTTACCAAAAAGTTCTATTTTGGTTTCATCTGACCATATGACATTCTCCCAATCCTCTTCTGGATCATCCAAATGCACTCTAGCAAACTTCAGACGGGCCTGGACATGTACTGGCTTAAGCAGGGGGACACGTCTGGCACTGCAGGATTTGAGTCCCTGGCGGCGTAGTGTGTTACTGATGGTAGGCTTTGTTACTTTGGTCCCAGCTCTCTGCAGGCCATTCACTAGGTCCCCCCGTGTGGTTCTGGGATTTTTGCTCACCGTTCTTGTGATCATTTTGGCCCCACGGGGTGAGATCTTGCGTGGAGCCCCAGATCGAGGGAGATTATCAGTGGTCTTGTATGTCTTCCATTTCCTAATAATTGCTCCCACAGTTGATTTCTTCAAACCAAGCTGCTCACCTATTGCAGATTCAGTCTTCCCAGCCTGGTGCAGGTCTACAATTTTGTTTCTGGTGTCCTTTGACAGCTCTTTGGTCTTGGCCATAGTGGAGTTTGGAGTGTGACTGTTTGAGGTTGTGGACAGGTGTCTTTTATATTGATAACAAGTTCAAACAGGTGCCATTAATACAGGTAACGAGTGGAGGACAGAGGAGCCTCTTAAAGAAGAAGTTACAGGTCTGTGAGAGCCAGAAATCGTGCTTGTTTGTAGGTGACCAAATACTTATTTTCCACCATAATTTGCAAATAAATTCATTAAAAATCCTACAATGTGATTTACTTGATTTTTTTCCCTCAATTTGTCTGTCATAGTTGACGTGTACCTATGATGAAAATTACAGGCCTCTCTCATCTTTTTAAGTAGGAGAACTTGCACAATTGGTGGCTGACTAAATACTTTTTTTCCCCACTGTACACAATCCATGTCTCAATTGCGTCAAGGCTTAAAAATCCTTCTTTAACCTGTCTCCTCCACTTCATCTACACTGATTTTGAAGTGGATTTAACAAGTGACATCAATAAGGGATCATAGCTTTCACCTGGATAGTAAATGGGCATTTCAACGTCATAGCTTTAGCCGGTGGTAACTTGTGGAATAGAAACCAGCTGGAATGCGGTTTTAACCAATCAGCATTCAGGATTAGACCCACCCGTTGTATAATTAAGTGATAATGCCCGAGAAGTCTGTGTTTGGAGGATATATTGGCACGGTTGTTGTTAGGCCCGAGACTAAGTCGAGCAAACCGTGCCGATGAATCCTCAACACCTGCTTCGAGGGCATTATCACTTTTATACAACGGGTTACCAACATACTCAAATAATGATTTACATATTTTAATTAAAAACATTATTTTTATGAATTTATTAATACTATTTCATCCTTCCACAAGATATAGTCCCGACACAAATCTAGGGTTGCTGCCCAAGCCGGCTGGTCGTTCGTTCTATTGGTTTGGTTGCCAGAGACGCGACCCAGTCGTTAAGTCTTTTTGTTCTGTATCTATGGACAAGAGTGTGCAAAGCTGTCATCAAGGCAAAGGGTGGCTATTTGAAGAATCTCAAATATAAAATATATTTCGATTTTTGTTCAACACTTTTTTTTATTTTTTGGTTACTACATGATTCCATATGTGTTATTTCATAGTTTTGATGTCTTCACTATTATTCTACAATGTAGAAAATAGTAAAAATAAAGAAAAACCCTTGAATGAGTAGGTGTTCTTAAACTTTTGACCGGTAGTGTATATCCATAAAAATTAATATGCTGATTCATGATTTCGACTGGCTGAGGAAAGCTTCCTGCCTGTCTGTCTCATCCCGACTCCCAACACATTCATCTAGATGCTTTTGATAGTGGAGATCAAGTTTATAAATTGCCTGGCTGGGCTGATGAGACAGTGGATTGCGCAGTCAGATGGAATGGAGTAAATAGGCATTTTAACTTCATAGATTTAGCAGGTGGTAACTTGTGGAATAGGCACTGGCTGGAATGCGGTTTTAACCAATCAGCATTCAGGATTAGACCCACCCGTTGTATAATAGGAAGCACTATTGTAATAATAATATTTTTAAAAAATACATTTTTTACATATCAGCTTATGAGAACAATGACTCCATAAGGCGATGGGTTTCTCCCAGCAACTATCTTGAGCAAAATCAACATCAGCATGCTTCCTAACTTTTTCTCTTGTCTTTCTCCTTGTCTCTAGGTGGAGTCCTTCATATTAGACCAGGAAGACCTGGACAACCCCATGCTAAAGACGGCATCAGAGCTGCTCCTGTCCAGCGCTGCAGACGGAGCTGATCTCAGAACAGTGGACCCAGAAACACAAGCCAGACTGGAGGCTCTGTTGGAAGCAGCCGGTACGTGTCGTAGCACCATCGTGTGACCCCCTTCACCTGGTTTTATGAATGCCCCTGTTTTCAGACCAACGTGGAGCCTACTGACAAGCCCACTTTGCATTTGAAATCATGTTAAATTACAAAGATGGTACATGCTAAGGCTGCCTCAGTCCTGTTCTCTGTATCGAATAGCACTGCAGCTCTTTTTGGACTGTTTGAAAGCTGCTTGAAACTCCGCCCAATATAGTATCAATGCTTAATTTAGGCCTACAATTTCGGTGCATTTTAGTTTGTACTTGTTTCTGTTCCTACCACTGTGCTGGGACATGACCCTGTAGGTGTGTAGAGATGGCACAGTGCCAGGGAGAAATACCTGCATACCAAACGCTAGTGCTCAAAATAGATGCTCAAATCCCTGCTGCGCTACAACCTGCGTTTATTTTTTACTTTGCTTTGCATATAGTTGTGTTTTGGTTTTTGTAGGCCAGCTGCTTCCCATGTTGGATTGTCTATGGGGGGGGGATACTGATCAATTACAGTGATCAGTAAAGTTGACTGCAGGGTACTCACAGGCTAAGTGTTGCAAGGCAATTATTCAACAGGCCACAACTCTCTCTCAGGCCTCAGTTGAGCTAAGCTGAACCCGCCCATCAAAGCACTTAACCTTGCTCTGTATAGATAGAGACGCATTGCTGCCTCTAGAGAAAGAGAAGCTTTCTGAAACAAAGAAAGAAGTCCATGCGTCTGATTTGATGTGCATGAAGCTGTGGATGGATGGATGGATGGTGTGGTGTGCAGGTAGGCATGCAGCATATTAACCAGGTCCCAGCCAGCCAGCCAGCCAGCCAGTCAGTGCAGGGCGAGTTGATACAGGCTAGCACAGCCCATGAGATGGTAGGTAGCTAGGCTCGCTGGGGCACCACGGGGAAGATGAACATGAACAATGGATATCGATAGAGCAGCAACAGTTCCTATCATGACTCAACACTGGCCTTTAGTACACTGTGTTTCTGTACATGTCTGCCTCCCGTCTATTGTTGTCTGTGTGTAACTGTTTGCATGTCTGAGTGATTGTGTTTGTCAGTTCCTCTCTGTGTGTGCGCACTTCCACCTCTGTGTAACCAACCACGTGGCGCATGCAGTGTTTATTTTTTTGCATATCGTAGGTAATATTGGACTCATGCTCCTGTTCGTAAACCTCGACGTTGGCTGATCGACAGGCTCTCTTCCATTGATCCAGTTATTATACACACACACTTACTCAGTCATGTGTTCAGGTTCCCCCATTGATATGTTTCCTCAACATTGTGTTCACCACTTGATAAAACAGACAATGTGTTCTCTTTACACCTGTTGCATAGTTTAAACATGGACTAACGTGTGTGTGTGTGTGTGTGTGTGTTTGCCTGACACTAACCGTGTATGCGTTTGTGGTCACTGTGGCTGTGACGTGAATGCTGGTGTGGGTCTGACCCTGGATCCTCTGAAGGCATTGGTAAACTGTCCACTGCCGATGGTGAGGCCTTTGCGGATCCAGAGGTGCTACGCCGCCTGACTTCGTCCGTGAGCTGTGCGCTGGACGAGGCCGCCGCCGCTCTCACACGCATGAGGGCCGAAAACACACTCAACGCCAGCCAGGCAGACAAGTATGTATCTCCTCTGCTCTAGACCAATCATCCGCATCCCGCTCATACCCCACAGGTGCAGCACATCTTATTCAGGGATCCTCCCTCACACCAGTCTTGTCTAGGCCATATGTTTCCTTTGGACATGTTGTGCTTTCTTTGAGTTAGCTTGAACATCTGACAATTCCTTAGGTGATAATTTTATTTTTATTTATCCGTTATTTAACTAGGCAAGTCGGTTAAGATCAAATTCTTATTTACAATGACGGCCTACACTGGCCAAACCCGGACGACGCTGGGCCAATTGTGCGCCGCCCTATGGGACTCCCAATCACGGCAGGTTGTGATACAGCCTGGAATCGAACCAGGGGGTCTGTAGTGACGCCTCAAGCACTGAGATGCAGTGCCTTAGACCGCTGCGCCACTCAAAGGAGAAAAAAATCATAATCCTATAATTTTACAGTGTTACATAACACTAGTATGTGAGAACAATGTTTTTTGTGAACCTAATGTTTCATTTTGTCGTTTTAATAAGGTTGGTAGCAACGTGTGAAAATAGTTGTGGAAATCTGTTGCAGCTCAAGTCGACTTCAAGCCCATAATGCAATGCTCTCTATGGGCTGGCCTGCCAGATAGGTAGCTAGTTAGCAAACATAGCTACACACAATAATAACAAAGTCAATAGCAGCATGTGAAGTAGCTAGTTAGTGCAGTTTGTTTAGGCGATTTTACAGCTATCAATTTAGGAGTCTGCAATCTCACCTGCAGATCGATGTGCTTCACAGAGTGGAATCTGACATTTGCAACGGCACAATGCAAAGCACCCTGTATTGTAGAGGCAGACAAATAGGAGAAATGTGATGGGCCCTCTGTTAAATTACACATTTCTCGAGGTAGGAATATTGCAAAAATATTTATCAATGGCTCATTTCTAGAGAAGACAACCTCCCGCATTATGACATCGGCCAGTATTGAAATCGGATGTGTTATTACTGTACTGTTGGAGCTAGGAACACAAGCATTTCGCTGCACCCACAATAACATCTGCTAAATATGTGTGTGCGACCAATAAACATGTTTGATTTGTATGATAGACGTTTTCGCGATCTTAAAGTCGTATTGCGATTAACTTCCAGTGTAGTGAAAGCGGCTTTATCGCAATGCCACGTCATACCGGCCGAATTTCTGCCTGCTTGAATGGCAATATCTCTGATGCACATGAAAACATGAATTGACCCAGGGAATCGATAGAACATCGCTCAGAGATGCACAAAAACAATATAACATAAAAAATGGGTCAGTCTTTAGTTTAACTGTTCTTTCTCCTGACCTTTCTATTAAGGCTGTAGTTTATTTTTTTTATTTTTTATTTAACTAGGCAAGTCAGTTAAGAACAAATTCTTATTTACAATGACGGCCTACCCCGGCCAAATCCGGATGACGCTGGGCCAATTGTGCGCCGCCCTATGGGACTCCCAATCATGGCCGGATTGTGATACAGCCTGGAATCGAACCAGGGTCTGTAGTGACGCCTCTAGCACTGAGATGCAGTGCCTTAGACCGCTGCGCCACTTAAATCACAGTGGTAGATAGCTGGTGCTCTAAATAACTCCCATGATTCATTGATGATGCTTTGTGCTCTACTGTCCTCTCAGACTTGATCAAACTAACACTGTTTTACTGAAATGCTTAAAGGAGCCATATTGGGTCAAAGGCCGTTCATGAAATGTACAACTCTGCCCCGAGTGAGGCATTTTGTTTTAACCTTCATGGAGTGTGACAGTTTGAGTGACAGTGTGACACACAGTGTGAATTGTGACAACGCTGTTCAACCTGCTGACCTTTTTGATGCTTTGGCCTGCGCAGCCACAGTCCCAGTAATTGTAGCAGTCTGGTTATTTTCAGCCGTAGCTTGGCGGAGGCGTGCTCGGACGGGGACGTCAACGCTGTGAGGAAGCTGCTGGATGAGGGGCGGAGCGTCAACGAACACACGGAGGAGGGAGAGAGTCTGCTCTGCCTAGCCTGCTCTGCTGGGTACTATGAACTTGCACAGGTAGACCGAACACACACACACACACACCCTCAGACAAAGACACACACTGGTCTGTAACCACTCACAGTATACTGCTAACATTGTTCTGCCTTTCTGTCATCGAGTTCCGTCCAGTTCTGTAATCAAATGTAGTTGTATATCCAAATGTTGCAGAGCCAACCTGATCCTCTGTGGTTGTGTTTTGGATGTCTGTTTAAAACACTGATGATACCTGTCCTCCTGCAGGTCTTGCTGGCCATGCACGCTAACGTTGAAGATCGGGGCATCAAGGGCGACATCACAGCCCTCATGGCAGCAGCCAGCGGAAGCTACGTAGACATAGTCAAGCTGCTGCTGGTGCATGGGGCTGACGTCAACGCACAGTCCTCCACAGGTAAACACACGTCAAATACCACTAGGTTCTGTGACAGAGACCAGACACCATCTCATCATTATCACACCTGTTTACATAGATCTGCTGCTATGAATGTCCACAAACACCGATGCTCTGTCCCCGTCTAGGTAACACAGCGCTGACGTACGCTTGTGCGGGTGGCTTCCTGGACGTGGTGAAAGTGCTGCTGAAGGAAGGCGCCAACATCGAGGACCACAACGAGAACGGCCACACACCTCTAATGGAGGCGGCCAGCGCGGGACACGTGGAGGTGGCCCGGGTGCTCCTGGAGTACGGGGCTGGAATCAACACGCACTCCAACGAGTTCAAGGAAAGTGCACTTACGCTGGCCTGCTACAAAGGTGCGTCCTGGACAATGAACCCTAACCCTTACCCATGCACCAGAGACATCCAGGGGTCTTTATCCAGAAATCAGTGACTCAAGTGATCCACTTATGTTGACAAACGGTATGTGAAACAGGAAATGTAACTGTAGGGAAGAAGCACCCAGAGCTGTTCCTCTTGTCCCCAACACAGGGCACCTGGACATGGTGCGCTTCCTGTTAGATGCTGGGGCTGACCAGGAGCACAAGACCGACGAGATGCACACAGCACTCATGGAGGCTTGTATGGTGAGACAGACTGACAGACAGACAGACAGACAGACAGACAGACAGACAGACAGACAACACTATTAAATTGAAGGTGCAGTATGACTGACGATGACCTCTGCCCCCTCTTCAGGACGGGCATGTGGAGGTGGCGCGGCTGCTGTTGGACAGCGGGGCGCAGGTCAACATGCCCGCTGACTCTTTCGAGTCTCCGCTGACGCTGGCGGCCTGTGGGGGCCATGTAGAGCTGGCTGCCCTGTTGATGGAGAGGGGCGCCAACCTGGAGGAAGTCAACGACGAGGGATACACTCCACTCATGGAAGCTGCACGAGAGGGTCACGAGGAGATGGTGGCACTGCTTTTGGCACAAGGTATGTCCTTCTGTTGCTCTCTGGTTTGAATGAAACTAGTGCTTCTAGTAGATAGGTTTTCCCTACTATATTGACCCTCCAGCCTTGTGTTAAGGCAAAATACAAAAGTAATCTTTTGGAAATGTAATGAAGGAATGTAATCAAGTGATATGATCATATTCAGATACAGTTTTGAGCTCATGATCTAATTGGGTTGATGCAAAAGGAACAAGATGGCTTTTACAAAACAAATTGAAATACCTTTTCTGGGGTCAATATCCAATGGTGGGAATAGGTTAGTACTCTTTTAAAAGTGTGTTCCCAGCTGAACCGTCTTGAATCCTCCCACTGTTGTCTGTGTGGTCTGCAGGTGCCAACATCAACGCTCAGACTGAGGAGACCCAGGAGACGGCCCTGACGCTGGCCTGCTGCGGGGGCTTCCTGGAGGTGGCTGACTTCCTCATCAAGGCCGGGGCTGACATCGAGCTGGGCTGCTCCACGCCTCTCATGGAGGCTGCACAGGAGGGACACCTGGAGCTGGTCAAATACCTGCTGGCTGCAGGTGAGCAGAACCTCTCCGCACTGGACAAGCCTCTCTGTTTGGCTCTCTCAAAACAAACTCTACCAACATCTATTTGAGATTCTTTCATCCTCAATTCATACATTATTGAAATTGACTTGGCTATTCCCAAAACCCACATTTCTTGTACAGTTTTTATTTGTTATCCTGATCACAACCCTCTGAGTGTAATTTGACACATTTACATTACATTTTACATTTACGTCATTTAGCAGACGCTCTTATCCAGAGCGACTTACAAATTGGACACCTGTGCTCTTGTTCCTCAGGAGCCAATGTCCACGCCACAACGGCGACGGGAGACACGGCGCTGACGTACGCCTGCGAGAACGGACACACGGACGTGGCGGACGTGCTGCTGCAGACGGGGGCTGACCTGGTGAGACCCTCACCCTCTGGAAACACAGTTCATGTTGATGTGCACAGCCTTTTTCTGTAGGAGTTGTTCACACGTTTGCATAAGTGTGGGTAAGCGTCCCGAATCGCACCCTGTTCCCTATATAGTGCACTACTTTCGACTGGCGCCCATATGGCTCTGATCAAAAGTAGTGCACTATATAGGGTGCCATTCAGGACGCTGTCTCTCTGTGTGTTGTTAAGATGCTGGAGACATTGCTGTTTGAATAGGCTCTCGGTTTCTGTGTGTAAACTTGGCACGATCCTGTCTCTGTCTTACAGGAACACGAGTCGGAGGGGGGCAGGACCCCTCTAATGAAAGCAGTCAGAGCAGGACACCTGTGTACTGTACAGTTCCTAATCAGCAAAGGTGTGCTTCTGCTCCCTCCCTGTGTAGCAACACCACACAAAACCACACACCAGACATCTGACGCATTGTAACTTGAGCCACTGACACATTGTAACTTGAGCCACTGACACATTGTAACTTGAGCCACAGACCATTGCTCATCAGATAAAGCCTCATTGATACAGTAGAGTATATTAACATCATAGGGTTGCTATTGTTTTCATGTGGCCTCAGATTGACCCTGTCCTTTGTGTCTCTCCCTCCACCAGGTGCTAATGTGAACAGGGCGACGGCCAACAACGATCACACAGTGGTGTCTCTGGCCTGCGCTGGGGGCCACCTGGCTGTGGTGGAGCTACTGCTGGCCCACGGGGCTGACCCCACACACAGGCTGAAGGTGAGAGCACTTTTCCCAAGCTCCTGGGCACAACGGTCTCAGGAGTGATGTAAAGAATGCCACACTGCAAGCTTTCTGTAACTCCTGTAAACACAAACCTTTCTGTAACTCCTGTAAACACAAACCTTTCTGTAACTCCTGTAAACACAAACCTTTCTGTAACTCCTGTAAACACAAACCTTTCTGTAACTCCTGTAAACACAAACCTTTCTGTAACTCCTGTAAACACAGAACTGTCTTTGTTCCTCTTTTTTGTAATTCTGTCTTGATAAAATGTAATTTCCCAAGAACCTGATGCTAACGGTGACCTCTGTGTGTTGTGTCAATCTCTCACCTAGGATGGCTCCACCATGCTGATCGAAGCTGCTAAGGGCGGTCACACCATCGTGGTGTCCTACCTCCTCGACTACCCCAACAACATCCTGTCGGTCCCCGCGCCAGACCTGTCTCAGCTCACACCCCCCTCCCATGACACATCTCCGGTAGGGACTTCTACAAACATGTTTGTTTATTTGTCTGGAAGACGTTGTATTGATAACAGTTTAGACTTTTATACGTTGATTCCAAATATTTATATCAAATATACTTTTCTAATATCTCTTTACATCTTACCTAACCCAAACAGGCTCCACGAGTTCCATTCCAAGCCCTGGCCATGGTGGTGCCGCCTCAAGAGCCAGACAGGGTCCCCTCCAACATCACAACGCCTCCACCCATCATCACAAAAGGTCAGATCATACCACATTAACACTAAATACATGTCTAACTTTGTCCCCGGCCAAGAAGAACACTAGACAGCGGTTGACTTCACAAGGAATCAAAGCGTTACAGGTAATGATGACTGTAATATTGTATGGTACAACCTCATAGCTAACTGGTTGTGTTGTCCTGTGTGGCTGTCTCAGGCGGTTCCAAGCAGAGGCTGAGCCTGCTACAGGGTAGCCCCGTCGCTGCAGGCGGTCCAGACGCAGACCTGCTGTCTCCCTTCCACCCGTACCAGCCGCTGGAGTGCATTGTGGAGGAGACGGAGGGCAAGCTCAACGAGCTGGGCCAGAGGATCTCAGCCATAGAGAAGGCCCAGCTGCAGTCCTTGGAGCTCATCCAGGGAGAGCCGCTCACCAAAGACAAGATCGAGGAGCTGAAGAAGAGCCGCGAGGAGCAGGTGCAGAAGAAGAAGAAGATCCTCAAGGAGCTGCAGAAGGTGGAGCGCCAGCTGCAGCTCAAGACGCAGCAGCAGTTCACCAAGGAGTACATGGAGGCCAAAGGCCTGAAGGACGACCCGGGGCAGCTTGGCCAGGCGGCAGGGGTGGAGCAGCCCGGCACCCCCCTGCCCCTGCAGGCTGCAGAGCCGGGCTCCGACACCGAGGGGGACGGGGAGGGCATCCACCACCAAGATGGACAGCCCCACCCTGCCGCCGAGGAACAGGAGGAGGAGGAAGAGGATAACGATGATGAGGAGGAGGAGGAGGAGGAGGAGGACTACGCCAAGCTACCCCAGGTGGACACCATCCTGTATAGACAGGCCCAGCAACCCCCTCCACCCCCTCCTCCTCACACCCAGGCCCTGCAGAGACCTCCTCCTCCTCACACCCAGGCCCTGCAGAGACCTCCTCCTCCTCACACCCAGGCCCTGCAGAGACCTCCTCCTCCTCACACCCAGGCCCTGCAGAGTCCCCCTCCACCCCTCCTGCAGGCCAGCTTCTTACCCACCCATCTCCTGGCCACCCAGCAGTCCACAGACTTCAGTACGGCAGACTACCCCGACAGCTCCAGCCCTGACCTTGAGAGGGGGATGGTGAGCCAGCAGCAGATGTTGGGGCAGCAGTTGACAGACCTGGGACCGGGCCTTCTCACCCAGGCCCCCGACGCACTCATGGTGGCCACCCCAGCACAGACCCTCACAGATACGCTGGATGACATCATGGCAGGTGTGTTCATAAACACGGTCCTCTCTTCGCTTAGTGCTCTCAGTCCAGGTCTCTTTTGACATTTTTATTTTTAACTCCACTAACCTGGTTAAAAAAAAAAAAAAAACATTAATGAATGCTTGATCCCTCATCCTTTTCCTTATTACTGATCTTGGTTTCAGTATGTTTTCAACAGAATTTTTCAAATGGTTTTAATCCATGTTAAATTCCAATGTGATGTAGTTATATTTTGAAGGTTGGCTAACCGCTCTCCTTCCCTCTCCCCCTGTGACAGCAGCGGTGAGCAGCAGAGTGCCCATGTTGAACACTACAACCTCGCCCACAGCACAGACGCCCATCCATGCTGTGTCCCCACACTCCCTGCTCCCCCTCTACCCCTCCGTGGACATCGACGCACACGTACGTCACACCACATATCTAATAATACACAATAATAACACACAATAGTTGAGGTAACGATAGTAATACGTGTTGCTTCTGGTCAGGAGAATAACACCTGACTGTATCTCTTGTCAGACGGAGAGTAATCACGACACCGCTCTGACACTGGCCTGTGCGGGCGGTCACGAGGAACTGGTGTCGGTGCTCGTCGCCCGCGGGGCCAACATCGAGCATCGGGATAAGAAAGGTAGAAACTCCATACTTGTGTCTTTTCTATGTTTGTGGTATATACAGTGGGGAGAACAAGTATTTGATACACTGCCGATTTTGCAGGTTTTCCTACTTACAAAGCATGTAGAGGTCTGTAATTTTTATCATAGGTACACTTCAACTGTGAGAGACGGAATCTAAAACAAAAATCCAGAAAATCACATTGTATGATTTCTAAGTAATTAATTTGCATTTTATTGCATGACATAAGTATTTGATACATCAGAAAAGCAGAACTTAATATTTGGTACAGAAACCTTTGTTTGCAATTACCGTACAGAGATCATACGTTTCCTGTAGGTCTTGACCAGGTTTGCACACACTGCAGCAGGGATTTTGGCCCACTCCTCCATACAGACCTTCTCCAGATCCTTCAGGTTTCGGGACTGTCGCTGGGCAATACGGACTTTCAGCTCCATCCAAAGATTTTCTATTGGGTTCAGGTCTGGAGACTGGCTAGGCTACTCCAGGACCTTGAGATGCTTCTTACGGAGCCACTCCTTAGTTGCCCTGGCTGTGTGTTTCGGGTCGTTGTCATGCTGGAAGACCCAGCCACGACCCATCTTCAATGCTCTTACTGAGGGAAGGAGATTGTTGGCCAAGATCTCGCGATACATGGCCCCATCCATCCTCCCCTTAATACGGTGCAGTCGTCCTGTCCCCTTTGCAGAAAAGCATCCCCAAAGAATGATGTTTCCACCTCCATGCTTCACAGTTGGGATGGTGTTCTTGGGGTTGTACTCATCCTTCTTCTTCCTCCAAACACGGCGAGTGGAGTTTAGACCCAAAAGCTATATTTTTCGTCTCATCAGACCACATGACCTTCTCCCATTCCTCCTCTGGATCATCCAGATGGTCATTGGCAAACTTCAGACGGACCTTGCGTGCGCTGCAGGATTTTAATCCATGACGGCGTAGTGTGTTACTAATGGTTTTCTTTGAGACTGTGGTCCCAGCTCTCTTCAGGTCATTGACCAGGTCCTGCCGTGTAGTTCTGGGCTGATCCCTCACCTTCCTCATGATCATTGATGACCCACGAGGTGAGATCTTGCATGGAGCCCCAGACCGAGGGTGATTGACCGTCATCTTGAACTTCTTCCATTTTCTAATAATTGCGGCAACAGTTGTTGCCTTCTCACCAAGCTGCTTGCCTATTGTCCTGTAGCCCATCCCAGCCTTGTGCAGGTCTACAATTTGATCCCTGATGTCCTTACACAGCTCTCTGGTCTTGGACATTGTGGAGAGGTTGGAGTCTGTTTGATTGAGTGTGTGGACAGGTGTCTTTTATACAGGTAACGAGTTCAAACAGGTGCAGTTAATACAGGTAATGAGTGAAGAACAGGAGGGCTTCTTAAAGAAAAACTAACAGGTCTGTGAGAGCTTGAATTCTTACTGGTTGGTAGGTGATCAAATACTTATGTCATGCAATAAAATGCAAATTAATTACTTAAAAATCATACAATGTGATTTTCTGGATTTTTGTTTTAGATTCCGTCTCTCACAGTTTAAGTGTACCTATGATAAAAAGTACAGACCTCTACATGCTTTGTAAGTAGGAAAACCTGCAAAATCGGCAGTGTATCAAATACTTGTTCTCCCCACTGTATATAAACACTACTCATCTACCCAGTCAGCTTCCAACAACAGACTCACACTTCTACATGCAAATTATCAAGTTCCCTGAAAATGGACTTATATATATATATATATATATATATATATATATATATATATATATATATATATATATATATATATATATATATATATATATATATACACGAGGCGCTAGAAAGAAATATATGTGCACATTTATCTATAGGCCTATGCCAACAGTGTGCGACAATGCCTCATTTATCATAACCATTACAGATAACAAATCCTAATTGCAAAATATTCTATACACAGTGCATTCGGAAAGTATTCAGACCCCTTCCCTTTTTCCAAATGTTGTTACGTTACAGCCTTGTTCTAAAATCGATTAAATTGTTTTTCCCTCATCAATCTACACACAATACCCCATAGGTGTTTGCACATTTATGTAACAGATACCTTATTTACATAAGTATTCAGACTCGAAATTGAGCTCAGGTGCATCCTGTTTCCATTGATCATCCTTGAAATGTTTTTACAACTTGATTGGAGTCCACCTGTGGTAAATTCAATTGATTGGACATGATTTGGAAAGGCACACACCTGTCTATATAAGGTCCCCGTGTAGCTCAGTTGGTAGAGCATGGCGCTTGCAACACCAGGGTTGTGTGTTCGTTTCCCACGAGGGGCCAGTATGAAAAAAAAAAAATAAAAAAAAAAATATGAATGCACTCACTAAGTCGCTCTGGATAAGAGCGTCTGCTAAATGACTAAAATGTAAATGTCCCACAGTTGACAGTGCATGTCAGAGCAAAAACCAAGCCATGAGGTCGAAGGAATTGTCCGTAGAGCTCCGAGACAGGGTTGTGTCGAGGCACAGATCTGGGGAAGGGGTACCAAAAAATGTCTGCAACATTGAAGGTCCCCAAGAACACAGTGGCTTCCATCATTCTTAAATGGAAGAAGTTTGGAACCACCGAGACTCTTCCCAGAGCTGGCTGCCCGGCAGGAGTGGCTTCGGGACAAGTCTCTGAATGTCCTTGAGTGGCCCAGCCAGAGCCTTCTTAAAAGTTAATTTGTGATTTTTTTTTTTCCTTCTTAATGTGTTTGAGCCAATCAGTTGTGTTGTGACAAGGTGGGGGGGGTAGACAGAAGATGGCCAAGACCAAGTCCATAATAGTCCAATTTGTAAGTCGCTCTGGATAAGAGCGTCTGCTAAATTACGTAAATGTAAAATAATATGGCAAGAACAGCTCAAATAAGCAAAGAAACGACAGTCCATCATTACTTTAAGACATGAAGATCAGTCAATACGGAAAATGTCAAGAACTTTGAAAGTTTCTTTCCTGTGCAGTCGCAAAAACCATCAAGCGCTATGATGAAACTGGCTCTCATGAAGAGCACAACAGGAATGGAAGACCCAGAGTTACCTCTGCTGCAGAGGATACATTCATTAGAGTTACCAGCCTCAGAAATTGCAGGCCAAATAAATGCTTCACAGAGTTCAAGTAACAGATGCATCTCAACATCAACTGTTCAGAGGAGACTTCTTGAATCAGGCCTTCATGGTCGAATTGCTGCAAAGAAACCACTACTAAAGGACACCAATAAGAAGAGACTTGCTTGGGCCAAGAACACGAGCAATGGACATTAGACCGGTGGAAATCTGTCCTTTGGTCTGATGAGTCCAAATTTGAGATTTTTGGTTCCAACTGCCGTGTCTTTGTGAGACGCAGAGAAGGTGAACGGATGATCTCCGCATGTGTGGTTCCCACCGTGAAGCATGGAGGAGGTGTGGGGGTGCTTTGCTGGTGACACTGTCTGTGATTTTATTTAGAATTCAAGGCACACTTAACCAGCATAGCTACCACAGCATTCTGCAGCGATACGCCATCCCATCTGGTTTGCGCTTAGTGGGACTATCATTTGTTTTTCAACAGAACAATGACCCAACACACCTTCAGGCTGTGTAAGGGCTATTTGACCAAGAAGGAGAGCGATGGAGTGCTGCATGAGATGACCTGGCCTCCACAATCACCCGACCTCAACCCAACTGAGATGGTTTGGGATGAGTTGGACCGCAGAGTGAAGGAAAAGCAGCCAACAAGTGCTAAGCATAAGTGGGAACTCCTTCACTTTTTTGGTTACTACATGATTCCATATGTGTTATTTCATAGTTTTGATGTCTTCACTATTATTGTACAATGTAGGAAAAAGTAAAAATAAAGAAAAATCCTTGAATGAGTAGGTGTCCAAACATTTGACTGGTACTATGTATGTATGTATGTATGTATGTATGTATGTATGTATGTATGTATGTATGTATGTATGTATGTATGTATGTATGTATGTATGTATGTATGTATGTATGTGTGTGTGTGTGTGTGTGTGTGTGTGTGTGTGTGTGTGTGTGTGTGTGTGTGTGTGTGTGTGTGTGTGTGTGTGTGTGTGTGTGTGTGTGTGTGTGTGTGTGTGTGTGTGTGTGTGTGTGTGTGTGTGTGTGTGTGTGTGTGTGTGTGTGTGTGTGTGTGTGTGTGTGTGTGTGTGTGTGTGTGTGTGTGTGTGTGTGTGTGTGTGTGTGTGTTATAATTAAAAAGCAAGCTCCATTTAAGATTAATTTATTGAAAACTGTGATTTCAGCTGGATATATTATATCGTGGAACACAATCTTCAAAATGGCAGTAAGCTCAGCGGTGGCGCTTGCATAGAAGCTTATGGCATAGCCTGGTTTTGTTAATTTAGCAGACAATACGTTCTTATTTCCCGAGTCCTTATCACAGTCAAGACACATATTTTATAGTAATTTAAAAAAACATGCAATATGACTGAATAAAATATATTTTTCCGAATGAAAAAAGTTTCCACTGTGAGGTGATGCGCATCTCACGTCTGGTACAGTTATTCTCAGTGATCATTTGAAACGGGGCTCAATTTGGCGAGTTGAAAGAGAACAACAATTTCTGGGTTACTAAACAATCTATCTTTTTGATATACAGACATTCGATTTGAGTTTATTTATGCCTTTTTTCTTTGGAATTTTCTAAATGGATTAACAATTCCACACTGCATTATGATGAATTATGGCCACGACATTTAGTTTGGTGAGTAGGCTTAATGATTCTGCTGAAAATACGCTCTTTGTCTTTATCAAACTAATGTTTTTGCGTATTTTCAGTGTGGAACATGTATGTTTAAGGGGGTTATAGCCTAGGTCAGGGCTATTCAACTGAACAATTAATAAAAGAAAACAAAAAAATTCCCAGCCAAAATCCGACGTTCGGTGCCAAAGGTACAAGCACTATGGTGGTTTTAGATTCTTTGTTCTTCACGTTCATTTGGCTCTAGTGTTTGAACGGTTTAGCTACCAAATAGTATGACCCCATTACTGAAGGCTACTACTCTCAGGAACACGTACTTGCCTTCTGTTTCCTTCTGATGCTCACCAGGACTCGTTAGACGGGAATGTGACAGAAAACATCACCTAATGACTGAGGGAAATGAATTCAAATCATACTTCCTGATTTGACATATCTTTTATTTATTTTGATGCTTAGTTTTCAGATTTTAAAACGACCTAATTACTTTTTAAGAAGCTTTTAATAGTTGTTTAAATATATGCTAAATAAGGCCTTTTTCCTTTTCAATTATCAAATTTTTTTGGTTGCACCTCGTCTCGCGTTGGTTGAGCGTCCTCCATTTATTTCTGAATTACTTTTAGCAGCATTTAATTTTAAGAAAAGTGCTTTATTGGTGTGTGTGTGTTGCTTTTTTTATACAGTTCTTCTGAAGAATAATTGCATGTGGAAAATGTCTGGCTAACCAAATCTAAATGACACAGTAGCAAAGGAGCCGAAGCGGAAAACAGACACAATTATTCCAAAACTGGGGGGTTTAGGGAGAAGAACTGTGTGATGCTTGGCTTGGTTAGTTTTTTTGTTGTGCCCCGCAAATGCATATGTACAAATGGAACACTAGAGTCAAAGCAAATATGATGTCTTCAAGACAAAAATAATAATAATTCAGACAACATTTTACACGCCCGTTCAGGCAGCCACAAAGCACATTCCACCAAATAGTTTTACAGTATTTGAAAAAAAGATTGTTCTCTGTTTTAAAGATTGACCTTTTGATGTCTGTTCGAGTACTCATACCCATCCCTAGTATGTTGGAGAGTAATCTAAATGTCTGTAACAGTCTGTCCCTCCGTCTGTCTCCAGGTTTCACTCCTCTGATCCTGGCTGCTACAGCGGGTCATGTTGGCGTGGTGGAGATCCTGCTGGATAAAGGAGGGGACATCGAAGCCCAGTCGGAGAGAACCAAAGACACTCCTCTCTCCCTGGCCTGCTCTGGAGGAAGACAAGAGGTGCTGCTCTGTTTGTCAAGTTTTTTTTAATGTTTTGTGTGGACGACAGGACGAAGCAGTGGCGTAAAGCGAGACGTTTTTGGTTAACCGCTTCCGCCACGTCACACTCTCACCGCAGCACTCTCACCGCAGCTTCCCCAGGGGTCCGAACACCAGCGTGCATGCAATTGCAAACACATACGCGGAGAAACAGCTCTTCACTAATTTATTGCGTTAAACACACAGAAGGCTATATGAAGGCTAGGCCTAACGCGTAACACGGGTCTAATATCACAATTCTAATCAATATAATTTGTAAATTAGATTTAGCTACAATATCAGACATCGTAAGTAGATGGAGCCCAGGAAGCTCCACATGTGGATCGCTATTTCTCAAAAAAATAGTGGTATTTCTAACAGCGTCTACTGCCCTCTTTCTGGATTTAGTAGGCAAATGTAATATTATTTCACACCTTTATCGCTTTGTCTAGAAAAAACTATCTGTGCTGCATGCGATTAAACAAGTCATAGGAAGCATGTGCTCCATTCGTTACCTTCCTTGTAGACAGAATAAAACAAGATTGGGCGGATTACTTTTAAAATGTCATCCGTAAGCCAACTAATACATTTATTAATACATTAATAACGTGCACATATTCAATCGACTATAGAAGAAACAAGGAAACTGAATGAAAAGTTATTTAAACCTGGTAATAATTAATTTTCTTTCAGTTTGCTCTAGAATCTAATTATCAACTAAATAAAACTAGGCCTAGGATATTTCAATATGTTGGATAGGAATTGGCTTTAGCAAGGCGCTGTGCAGATTCATTCATTTTCAACACGTTGAATAATTACAGATTCTGCACAGCGGCTTGTTCTGGTCAATCCCCCAAAAAACATGCTGTTTGTCAGCAGCACACCAAATCTCTCCATCGATTGGAGGAGTTGTGCTACTAGTCATCTGTAGCCTATCAATAGGCTGTATCAAGTCTTCAGCCTATCAATAGGCTACCAGTTGCATGTTTTCGATATGAAAAGGAGACGGAAATGTTACTGACCTGCACAGGTAGGAAAGTGTGGAGATGACTGTGTGCTGATTGGCCAGTAGGATAGGTGTGAATGTTCTGAAAGCCTAATTCTAATCAATCATCTGAATACAGTAAGAGCCCTGATGGGTGATCAGCGGGACAACAGTCTTGCTGAGTCTGAGGTGGTACCGCTAAACGCCAGTGAAGATGGTTATGTTCCAAATTGGATCCAATATCCCTAAATTGATGTTGATCATCTGCTATTGTCTACATGATTTACAGCAAGTTCTAGTAAGATTTAACAGAGAAAGCATCAAGGTTAATGAGTTTGTTTTCTGTTTCTGTGTGTCAGATTGGACACTGAGTCTACTGTGCAATTGTGTAGGATAACTAACCGGTGCCCCCGCACATTGACTCTGTACCGGTACCCCCTGTATATAGCCTCCCTACTGTTATTTTATTTTACTGCTGCTCTTTAATTATTTTTTATTTTTTACTTATCTGTTTTTTACTTAACACTTTTTTTTCACTTTAAGGTCTACACATGTTGTATTCGGCGCATGTGGCAAATAAAATGTGATTTGATAGGCTGTTACGCAACACCCAACGTTATTTTCCTTTCTATTATTAAAATGATCTGGTGATCCAGAGGATACTTCACAAGGGATTTATTTTTCCCAAACTGCCCCCTCTTTTAATTCTTTATTTTAATTTTTTGTTGAATTGTGTCTTTTGACAGAAACCTGGAGGTGTTTTTATAGTAGGCGTGAAGATATTTCAACACCATGTCTAGATAATAAAAAGCTCCACTGAGAACTCGTGCTTGGCCCGCAAACGTATAGGTGTCCCGTAAATATTTAAATTGATGTGTGATCATAATCATTATTTAGCGATCCACGGTAGACGTCCCACCTAATGAAATTACATTGATCAAATCAGTTCTTGTTTTCTTGCTCAAACTGCGAGCAGCACCTGTCGAACTCTGTGATGTCTCGGAAAACACAGGGATGTCATTACGCACGGGACTAGTAGTCTCAGAGTACCTTGGAGTTTGCCAAAAAACAGTAGGTTATTCTGCCTGGAATTAACATGGCAGATTCTTGAGAGCCCAGTAATAGATTGACTGCAGTCCCTTTATTCAATCATTGGCTATTGTAACTGTGTGTCTCTAAAATCACAATGTTTCCATTTCTATAGTAATGTTAGTCTTTAAAAGAAATTGAAGCCACTGAATTATAGCCTTTTACTAGATCTGAATATTTCAGAATGAACTGTATAACTGATCACATTTCTGTGACAATATTCTGCCCACATCGTCTGTTTTTATGTGGTGTGTGTGTGTGTGTGTGTGTATATAAGTGTCTTAATGTGTTTGGACCCCAGGAAGAGTAGCTGCTGCCTTGGCAGGAACTAATGGGGATCCATAATAAACCCCAGGAAGAGTAGCTGCTGCCTTGGCAGGAACTAATGGGGATCCATAATAAACCCCAGGAAGAGTAGCTGCTGCCTTGGCAGGAACTAATGGGGATCCCTAAATAAAATACAAATACAAATATGAACACTTATTTTAGGCTGTAGCCTAAAAAACAGCTATACGTGATTTAATGAAAAGCAGCGAATATCCACAACATTGTTTCACGTTCTTTTAATAACAGACTCATAAACACAAACACGCAGTAGGCTACGGTTCGCGTCACAGCTGTTTCCGCCCAGGGAAACTCGCGCGTATTGTAGCCTAGAGTGTGTGGAGGTCTCTGTTGTACCCTCGCTGACACGTTTTGCTCGTCATAAAGCCTCGTAGAGTAGCTTCTGCTGCATAGCAACAGCTAATGGGGATCCTAATAAAACCGCTAAATAACCACATGGAGAAACAACAGGAGGCAGAACAACCAGACAGACACCAACTCGCTGTCTGGACCAGCTGCATACATTTAGATAAACAATATAGTGTTCTGTGGATGGACTAACCTGTGGTCCATTCCCTCCCAGGTCGTGGAGCTGTTGCTGCTGCGCGGTGCCAACAAGGAGCACCGTAACGTTTCGGACTACACTCCTCTCAGCCTGGCCGCCTCGGGGGGCTTCGTCAACATCATCAAGATCCTCCTCAACGCTGGAGCTGAAATCAACTCCAGGTATCCACAACCAGCTCTCCCTGCCACAGTTTGTGCAGGCTGTACCTCTGCCTCTGTCCCAATCTTAACAGTTTGTATAATCATCCCCTCTCACTGTCTGTTTCCCTGTCTGTTTCCCTCTCCCTGTCTGTTTCCCTGTCTGTTCCCCTCTCCCTGTGTGTGTCTGTTCCCCTCTCCCTGTGTGTGTCTGTTCCCCTCTCCCTGTGTGTGTCTGTTTCCCTCTCCCTGTGTGTGTCTGTTTCCCTCTCCCTGTCTGTTTCCCTCTCCCTGTCTGTTTCCCTCTCCCTGTGTGTGTCTGTTTCCCCTCTCCCTGTCTGTTTCCCTCTCCCTGTCTGTTTCCCTCTCCCTGTCTGTTTCCCTCTCCCTGTCTGTTTCCCTCTCCCTGTCTGTTTCCCTCTCCCTGTCTGTTTCCCTCTCCCTGTCTGTTTCCCTCTCCCTGTCTGTTTCCCTCTCCCTGTGTGTGTCTGTTTCCCTCTCCCTGTGTGTGTCTGTTTCCCTCTCCCTGTGTGTGTCTGTTTCCCTCTCCCTGTGTGTGTCTGTTTCCCTCTCCCTGTGTGTGTCTGTTTCCCTCTCCCTGTGGTTGTCTGTTTCCCTGTCTGTTTCCCTGTCTGTTTCCCTCTCCCTGTGGTTGTCTGTTTCCCTGTCTGTTTCCCTGTCTGTTTCCCTCTCCCTGTGTGTGTCTGTTTCCCTCTCCCTGTGTGTGTCTGTTTCCCTCTCCCTGTGTGTGTCTGTTTCCCTCTCCCTGTGTGTCTGTTTCCCTCTCCCTGTGGTTGTCTGTTTCCCTGTCTGTTTCCCTGTCTGTTTCCCTCTCCCTGTGTGTGTCTGTTTCCCTCTCCCTGTGTGTGTCTGTTTCCCTCTCCCTGTGTGTGTCTGTTTCCCTCTCCCTGTGTGTGTCTGTTTCCCTCTCCCTGTGTGTCTGTTTCCCTCTCCCTGTGTGTGTCTGTTTCCCTCTCCCTGTGTGTGTCTGTTTCCCTCTCCCTGTGTGTGTCTGTTTCCCTCTCCCTGTGTGTGTCTGTTTCCCTCTCCCTGTGTGTGTCTGTTTCCCTCTCCCTGTGTGTGTCTGTTTCCCTCTCCCTGTGTGTGTCTGTTTCCCTCTCCCCTGTGGTTGTCTGTTTCCCTCTCCCTGTGGTTGTCTGTTTCCCTGTCTGTTTCCCTGTCTGTTTCCCTCTCCCTGTGGTTGTCTGTTTCCCTCTCCCTGTGTGTGTCTGTTTCCCTCTCCCTGTGTGTCTGTTTCCCTCTCCCTGTGGTTGTCTGTTTCCCTGTCTGTTTCCCTGTCTGTTTCCCTCTCCCTGTGTGTGTCTGTTTCCCTCTCCCTGTGTGTGTCTGTTTCCCTCTCCCTGTGTGTGTCTGTTTCCCTCTCCCTGTGTGTCTGTTTCCCTCTCCCTGTGTGTGTCTGTTTCCCTCTCCCTGTGTGTGTCTGTTTCCCTCTCCCTGTGTGTGTCTGTTTCCCTCTCCCTGTGTGTGTCTGTTTCCCTCTCCCTGTGTGTCTGTTTCCCTCTCCCTGTGTGTGTCTGTTTCCCTCTCCCTGTGTGTGTCTGTTTCCCTCTCCCTGTGTGTGTCTGTTTCCCTCTCCCTGTGGTTGTCTGTTTCCCTCTCCCTGTGGTTGTCTGTTTCCCTGTCTGTTTCCCTGTCTGTTTCCCTCTCCCTGTGGTTGTCTGTTTCCCTCTCCCTGTGGTTGTCTGTTTCCCTGTCTGTTTCCCTGTCTGTTTCCCTCTCCCTGTGTGTGTCTGTTTCCCTGTCTGTTTCCCTGTCTGTTTCCCTCTCCCTGTGGTTGTCTGTTTCCCTGTCTGTTTCCCTGTCTGTTTCCCTCTCCCTGTGTGTGTCTGTTTCCCTCTCCCTGTGTGTGTCTGTTTCCCTCTCCCTGTGTGTGTCTGTTTCCCTCTCCCTGTGTGTGTCTGTTTCCCTCTCCCTGTGGTTGTCTGTTTCCCTGTCTGTTTCCCTGTCTGTTTCCCTCTCCCTGTGTGTGTCTGTTTCCCTCTCCCTGTGTGTGTCTGTTTCCCTCTCCCTGTGTGTCTGTTTCCCTCTCCCTGTGTGTGTCTGTTTCCCTCTCCCTGTGTGTGTCTGTTTCCCTCTCCCTGTGTGTGTCTGTTTCCCTCTCCCTGTGTGTGTCTGTTTCCCTCTCCCTGTGTGTGTCTGTTTCCCTCTCCCTGTGTGTGTCTGTTTCCCTCTCCCTGTGTGTGTCTGTTTCCCTCTCCCTGTGTGTGTCTGTTTCCCTCTCCCTGTGGTTGTCTGTTTCCCTCTCCCTGTGGTTGTCTGTTTCCCTGTCTGTTTCCCTGTCTGTTTCCCTCTCCCTGTGGTTGTCTGTTTCCCTGTCTGTTTCCCTGTCTGTTTCCCTCTCCCTTTGTGTGTCTGTTTCCCTCTCCCTGTGTGTGTCTGTTTCCCTCTCCCTGTGTGTCTGTTTCCCTCTCCCTGTGTGTGTCTGTTTCCCTCTCCCTGTGTGTGTCTGTTTCCCTCTCCCTGTGTGTGTCTGTTTCCCTCTCCCTGTGTGTGTCTGTTTCCCTCTCCCTGTGTGTGTCTGTTTCCCTCTCCCTGTGTGTGTCTGTTTCCCTCTCCCTGTGTGTGTCTGTTTCCCTCTCCCTGTGTGTGTCTGTTTCCCTCTCCCTGTGTGTGTCTGTTTCCCTCTCCCTGTGTGTGTCTGTTTCCCTCTCCCTGTGGTTGTCTGTTTCCCTCTCCCTGTGGTTGTCTGTTTCCCTGTCTGTTTCCCTGTCTGTTTCCCTCTCCCTGTGGTTGTCTGTTTCCCTCTCCCTGTGGTTGTCTGTTTCCCTGTCTGTTTCCCTGTCTGTTTCCCTCTCCCTGTGTGTGTCTGTTTCCCTGTCTGTTTCCCTGTCTGTTTCCCTCTCCCTGTGGTTGTCTGTTTCCCTGTCTGTTTCCCTGTCTGTTTCCCTCTCCCTGTGTGTGTCTGTTTCCCTCTCCCTGTGTGTGTCTGTTTCCCTCTCCCTGTGTGTGTCTGTTTCCCTCTCCCTGTGTGTGTCTGTTTCCCTCTCCCTGTGGTTGTCTGTTTCCCTGTCTGTTTCCCTGTCTGTTTCCCTCTCCCGTGTGTGTGTCTGTTTCCCTCTCCCTGTGTGTGTCTGTTTCCCTCTCCCTGTGTGTCTGTTTCCCTCTCCCTGTGTGTGTCTGTTTCCCTCTCCCCTGTGTGTGTCTGTTTCCCTCTCCCTGTGTGTGTCTGTTTCCCTCTCCCTGTGTGTGTCTGTTTCCCTCTCCCTGTGTGTGTCTGTTTCCCTCTCCCTGTGTGTGTCTGTTTCCCTCTCCCTGTGGTTGTCTGTTTCCCTCTCCCTGTGGTTGTCTGTTTCCCTGTCTGTTTCCCTGTCTGTTTCCCTCTCCCTGTGGTTGTCTGTTTCCCTGTCTGTTTCCCTGTCTGTTTCCCTCTCCCTTTGTGTGTCTGTTTCCCTCTCCCTGTGTGTGTCTGTTTCCCTCTCCCTGTGTGTGTCTGTTTCCCTCTCCCTGTGTGTCTGTTTCCCTCTCCCTGTGGTTGTCTGTTTCCCTGTCTGTTTCCCTGTCTGTTTCCCTCTCCCTGTGTGTGTCTGTTTCCCTCTCCCTGTGTGTGTCTGTTTCCCTCTCCCTGTGTGTGTCTGTTTCCCTCTCCCTGTGTGTCTGTTTCCCTCTCCCTGTGTGTGTCTGTTTCCCTCTCCCTGTGTGTGTCTGTTTCCCTCTCCCTGTGTGTGTCTGTTTCCCTCTCCCTGTGTGTGTCTGTTTCCCTCTCCCTTTGTGTGTCTGTTTCCCTCTCCCTGTGTGTGTCTGTTTCCCTCTCCCTGTGTGTGTCTGTTTCCCTCTCCCTTTGTGTGTCTGTTTCCCTCTCCCTGTGTGTGTCTGTTTCCCTCTCCCTGTGTGTGTCTGTTTCCTTCAGGACTGGGAGTAAGCTGGGTATCTCTCCTCTGATGCTGGCTGCCATGAACGGTCACGTCCCTGCAGTCAAGCTGCTGCTGGACATGGGCTCAGACATCAACGCTCAGATCGAGACTAACCGCAACACGGCGCTGACCCTGGCCTGCTTCCAGGGACGGGCGGAGGTGGTCAGTCTGCTGCTGGACCGCAAGGCCAACGTGGAGCACCGCGCCAAGGTGGGAGTGGCTAGTACAGACTGAGCCTGACATGTCATCATTGTTATCTGGGCTCGCGTCAAAGACATTAGGAATGAGGTTTTGGTGTTAGACAGTGTTGTCTGTGTGGTGCAGTGTCACTGACCCATTATACGTTCTCTCTCAGACTGGGCTGACCCCCCTCATGGAGGCCGCATCGGGTGGCTATGCTGAGGTGGGGCGGGTGCTGTTGGATAAGAGCGCTGACGTCAACACCCCACCTGTCCCCTCCTCCCGAGACACCGCGCTCACCATCGCTGCAGACAAGGGCCACTACAAGTTCTGTGAGCTCCTAATCAACCGGTAATAACTGTTCATCTTTTACGTACAATATGACAGTGAGGTCATTTCAGTCAGAATATCATTCCTTTTCTAGTCTCTCTTCCTCTACTCAGACTGTTGTCGTCCTCCTCAGAGGTGCTCACATCGACGTGCGCAACAAGAAGGGGAACACGCCCCTGTGGCTGGCGGCCAACGGCGGACATTTTGACGTGGTGCAGCTGCTGGTGCAGGCCGGGGCCGACGTCGACGCAGCAGACAACCGCAAGATCACACCACTCATGGCTGCCTTCCGCAAGGTGGTACCCCCCCCCCCCCTCCCCCACACACACACACACACACATATTAAACAGTGGATGCTGCTGAGGGGAGGGACGGCTCACAATAATGTATGGAACGGAGCGAATGGAATGGCATCAAACACCTGGAAACCATGGAAACCATGTGTTTGTTGTATCTGATACCATTCCACTGATTCCGCTCCAGCCATTACCATGAGCCCGTCCTCCCTAATTAAGGTCCCACCAACCTCCTGTGGTATGGAACTAAACTGTGATAAAACATTAGTGTGATTTCTCTGATACTGACACACGGTTGAATATCTCATATATGACCTCTGACACTCTAGGACATGCTCCCCTTTCATTTCCTGTTCTTAGCTAATGACCCTGGTGGTGCGTAAATGGAAGTGTGTGTGTGTGTGTAATAATAATCCCAGGAGGCTAACCTCTGACCTCTGTCTCACAGGGCCATGTGAAGGTGGTGCAGTACCTGGTGAAGGAGGTCAACCAGTTCCCCTCGGACATCGAGTGCATGAGATACATCGCCACCATCGCAGACAAGGTGAGCCAAGACAGCCAAGACCAAGACACATTCATGAAAAATGACAAAGGGTAAACATTTTTGTGCTCTGAAAGGAAGTGCGGGTCCAACGGTAAAGCTTGTCTCATACTCCTTCTCCTAGGACCTGCTGAAGAAATGTCACCAGTGCATGGAGACCATTGTCAAAGCCAAAGACCAGCAGGCAGCAGAGGCCAACAAGAATGCCAGCATTCTGCTGAAGGAGCTGGACTTGGAGAAGGTAAATGACCTTTCTGTCCAACACAACCTTCTGCTCCTCATTGATTTGTATGGATTTACAGCTCTCTGTAGATAGTGTGTGCATCCCAAATGGAATCCTATTCCCATAGGGCTCTAGTCAAAAAGGTAGTGCACTGAATAGGGAATATGGTGCCATTTGGGACGTATCCTCTGTGTTGTAATCATCCGGGTTTTTTTTTCTTGGGGTGTGTACAGTCCAGGGAGGAGAGTAAGAAGCAAGCCCTGGCAGCGAAGCGTGAGAAGCGTAAGGAGAAACGCAAGAAGAAGAAGGAAGAGCAGAAGAGGAAGCTGGAGGAGGAGGAGGAGGAGGAGGAGGAAGAGGAGGAGGAAGAGGAGGAGGCGGCCAAAGTAAAAGAGGAGGAGTTAGAGGACCAGGACTCCTCTGAAGGTAACCACCGTTTAACTAGTTCTACCTACACAGCCTCTAATAGCCAAACCCAGCACCTGAAATCAGCGTGGTTTTACTCTTGAAGATGACCTTTTTCCTAGATAAACTGTCAGTCTGTCTGCGTGAATGAAAGGATATTCAAGTCACAATTAATGTAGTAATTCTTTACAGATTGTTTTATGTAACTTAACTGAAAGAAGAATGACGTGCTCATCTAAATTTCAACTGAGACAAAAGCCATCCGACATATTTCTATTGTGCTTTTGGTTGTTTCGGTGGTACAGTGGTAAAATAAGGGTGAATAAACTTGTCTGTCCTTGTCTCGCGCTCTGTTTAGACGGTGATGTCCCCATTGGCCCGCCCAGCGCTACCACCACCACCACCATCGGCATCTCTGCCACCTCCGCCACCTTCACCAACGCCTTCGTCAAGAAACGAGCCAACATGGCGACCACGCCCAGCATCAACTGCAAGAACAAGAAGAACAAGACCACGGAGCCCATCATCCTACTGGACCCACAGGTGGCGCTGGCCCAGCAGAAGACTGACAAAAACAAGATCCATGGGGGGGAGCCCAGAGGCGGCGGGGTCCCCGGTGGTAGCGACTCAGACAACCTGGACAGCACCGACTGCAACAGCGAGAGCAGCAGCAGCGGAGGAAAGAGTCAGGAGCTCAACTACCTACCCTCTTCCTCATCCTCCTCTTCGTCGTCTGCTCCCTCGGGGGTGAGCCAGCAGCCTCAGCCGGTCCCTGAGAAGAGGCACAGCTCCCGAGACCAGAAGATCACAGTCTCCAAACCACACCAGAAGTAAGGGGCCCAGGTCTTAATGCTGAATAGCTTTGCGTCCAAACTTGATTTTCCTGAAAGTAGAAACATGTATATCTTTGTTTTCTCTGGGTCAGTGTAGAAAGTAGAACAAAACATAACCGGATTGTTCCATCTGAATTGTCTACAGTACACCGCAGGGCTCAATAACCTCTGTTTTCTTTCTTCTCAGAATCCATGACTGCATCAACGTCCTGACAGCCAGCTCCCTTCCCCCATCCTTCAGAACCATTTCACTGCCGGTCACCTTGCCCAGCAGCAAGACCAACCTCACCAGCCCCAAGAGGGGCCAGAAGAGGGAAGAAGGTTGGAAGGAGGTGGTGCGGAGGTGGGTTGGCTCAATTTTTTTTACCTCGAATCAAACAATGGCTACTGTAGTTACTGTTACCTTACATTTACTGTGACCTTTAACCATAAAGAAAGCAGTAGGGGTACAGCTTCTCCCTTCCTCTAGTTTGGAATTTATAACTGTCACCTCTTGTTAACTAACAATCAACTGCCACTGGTATCTACTACATAGTCGTGTTAAGTACAGCCATATGACCCATATTATTAATTGAATGGCTTGTTTGTGTTCTGTCAGGTCTAAGAAGCTATTGGTGCCTGCCTCTGTCGTGTCTCGGATCATGGGCAGAGGTGGCTGTAATATCACTGCCATTCAGGACGTGACCGGTGCGCACATCGACGTGGACAAACAGAAGGACAAGAATGGAGAAAGGATGATCACCATCAGGTAAGACCAGCCCACTGATCACCATCAGGTTAGACCAGCCCACTGATCACCATCAGGTTAGACCAGCCCACTGATCACCATCAGGTTAGACCAGCCCACTGATCACCATCAGGTTAGACCAGCCCACTGATCACCATCAGGTTAGACCAGCCCACTGATCACCATCAGGTTAGACCAGCCCACTGATCACCATCAGGTTAGACCAGCCCACTGATCACCATCAGGTTAGACCAGCCCACTGATCACCATTAGGTTAGACCAGCCCACTGATCACCATCAGGTTAGACCAGCCCACTGATCACCATTAGGTTAGACCAGCCCACTGATCACCATTAGGTTAGACCAGCCCACTGATCACCATCAGGTTAGACCAGCCCACTGATCACCATCAGGTTAGACCAGCCCAGTGTCAGACCGTCTGTGGATATATCATATCATGTTGTAGACATTGTTACTGTCTGATACTCGCCTGCTTCTCTCCCTTTGGTCTTCAGAGGTGGCACAGAGTCGACCCGACACGCTGTTCAGCTGATCAGCTCCCTGATCCAGGACCCAGCCAAGGAGCTGGAGGACCTGATCCCCAGAAACCACATCCGCGCCCCTGGCACCAGCACCAAGATGGGCACCACCTACACCACCTCCACAGGGGCCACCAACACTACGTCGGCCGGCTCCAAGGGCCTGGCATCAGTGTTGCCGTCGTCCACTATGTCCTTCCAGACCCCCCCTGTCTCTCAGCAGGGAGGAAAGATTGGGAAGAACCTGTCTACCGGGGTGAGGCCCCCCTTCGTTTCACTGCCCCTGGCGTACGCCAACCCACACCTGGCCCTGCTGGCCGCCCAGACCATGCACCACATCCGACACCCACGCCTGCCCATGGCACAGTTCGGTGGCACCTTTCCTCCGTCGCCCAACACCTGGGGCCCATTCCCGGTGCGACCCGTCAGCCCCGGCAGCACTAACAGCTCTCCCAAGCACAACGGGAGCTCTGCCCCCCGGCCCTCGCCTGTGTCCGCTGCCCATCCGGAGTACACAGCCCCTGCCTCTACAGCAGTCCCTGCAGCCACCGCCTCGCCCCCCAGCACTGCCCCCTCCAGCACCCCCACGCCCTCCTCTGCCAGGAAGCAGCTCTTCTCTGGCGAACTAAAGACGACCAGCATGACAGCGGTCACTTCCACAGTGAGCAACGTTCTCGCCACGCAGGTGGCTCCTGCACCCCCCACCATGTCCTCTACCCCGCCCTCCCCTCGTGCGCCCAATGCCCCTCCTGCACGGCAGCTGCCCATCTCCAAGCCAGAGCCTCCTGGCGGCAACACGCCTGGTAAAGAGAAGTCCTCTCCAGATGCAGCACCTGTCCAAGGTGGGGCATCTGAAGGCTCCAGCTCCAACGGCCCCATGCACTTCACAGCTCCTCCCACGGCTCCACCATCACTGCCCTCCCAGCAGCAGCTGCCCCTCCCCTTCTCCCCCAGCACAGAGCCCAGCCTCCCGGCCGTCCAGCCCCCCTGCTCCCTCCTGCCCTCCTCTCGCTCTGCACCAGCAGGGGGCAGCACCGTCGCACACACCAGCAGCACCTTACCTCACTACGCACCGCCTGCTCCCTCACGCATGCAGCCCTCGGCCCAGGTCTACCCCGTGGCAGCTGGGGCATCTCCACAGGAGCACCAGTCTGCGTTTGTATCCCAGGAGCAACACCAGAAACAACCGCAGCAGCGTGCCAACCAAGGCATGGCACCCCCCTCCATGCAGCAGCAGATGTCCTCCAACATGGGCATGATGAATGGCTCCCAGATGCACATTCACGGGGGCAAGGCCCAGCATCTACCCCCCAACTACGGTCCCACCGCCCTCTTCAACCATTTCAGCAGCATGTTCGACAGCAACCAGGTGGGCAATAACCAGGTGTGGGGAGCATGTCACCTGCCTGCCCGGACCCCTCCGGAGCAGCCCTACATGGGAGGTATTGGACAGATGGAAAACGTGATGCCAGCTCCTGACGGCTCCAAGGCTCCAGGGTACCGCTGTAACTCCCAGAGGATTGTCACCAGTCCCATCGGTAAACAACAAGGACCATAGACTCCACCACACACACACACACACACACACACACACACACACACACACACACAGCAGGTAAAGACATAACCCAACTCCAAGACAATATTTTTGTTCCAGAGAAACAAAAATTCAACTGATTCCACAAAGCGGCACTAATCATGTTTAGTAGTGGTTTGTGCCTACATAATTTAAGCAGGTCAGTTGACTTCTTTGTTTCAGGCATGCACCACATGGACCCGTCGGGAAACTCCATCTCTTCATCTGCTGCTCTGACCAGCTTCGCCACCAGTATCTCTTGCAGTCCAGTGTACCTGCAGAGTCCAGCCCCGGTGGGCACGCCCTCCTTCAGCCGCCAGCACTTCTCCCCTCACCCCTGGAGCGCCTCCACCTCCTGTAAGGGAACAGGGGACAGGGGACAGGGGGCGGGGGACAGGGGGACAGGGGGACGGGGAACAGGGAACAGGGGACGGGGGGACAGGGGACCGGGGGACGGGACGGGGGGACAGGGGGCGGGGAACGGGGAACAGGGGACGGGGGGACAGGGGACCGGGGACAGGGGGCGGGGAACGGGGAACAGGGGACGGGGGGACAGGGGACAGGGAAGTTCATTCATAGATGTACAGTGGATCTTTCCCTTTTTTTGCTAACAAAGTAGTTTCAATGTCTACTGTCACCGTGGGACAAATACAGTCGCTTGGTAAAATAATGAGTAAATTAAGCCTAATCAAAGGGTTTCATGTAATTGTTGCATAATTCTTCTTTGATAAATCCAACATTTGGAAAGTTAACAAGCCAAACCTTTGCCCCCCTCAGGTGAGTCCCCGGTGCCCTCTGTGTCCTCTCCTCTCTGTGCGTCAACGGTGACCACAGCTCTGATCCAGGCTAAGCCCAGCAGCAACAGCCAGCAGGACCGCAAGGTTCCCCCTCCCATCGGCACCGAGCGCCTGGCACGCATCCGCCAGACGGGCTCCGTCAACCACGCCATGCTCACCACCAGCTACACACCGCCTGTCGGACAGGGGGGCATCTGGTCCTTCGGAGTGGGCAGTGCTTCTGGTGAGTGTTTTGGGGAGGTGGATCGGGTTAGTGTGTAGAGGAATGGATAGTTGGACAACTGATCATCTTTTATCGTCAAGTGTTTTTAAGATGTTTATTATAAGTATATTGTGTAAGTTTTGAACAAAACGATGAACTCTCACACGATCCAAAATCTCAGTCCTCCCATGCTCTTACCCTCTACCTTTAGAGGCGATGTCGGGCTGGTCTCAGCCCCTGGTGGGCGGTCACGTGATGCACCAGCAGATGCAGGAGCAGAGTGCCTTCTCCCAGCACCAGGCCATGGAGCGGGACGATACCGGCATCGTGAACCCCTCCAACACCTTCCATCAGCCCATGCCTACCAACTACATGGACTTCCCAAAGGTAACGGACAGACACTGCTAAATAGTTGATGCAATGATTTCCTGGTTGGAATGATCCAATAAAAACGATCACGAAAATGTTTTGTTTTTTTACCAGTTCTTTTTTAAATTGTCCTTTCTAGGGTTTGTCAATGTATGGCGGGTCGATCATTCCTCCCCACCCTCCTATGGGAGAGGCCCCTGGGGGCCCAATGTACAACGGGCTCCATAGCGCTGACCCTGCCTGGAACCCCATCATGAAGGTAGTCTCCAACTCTGCAGAGAACTCAGACCCCCAGCAAGTAAGCACTCCCATAAACATGATTCACTTATTTTCACCATTACTCAGTCCTCACTGTTGTGGTTTTGTAACTAAATTATGAAAACGTGTCGTTTCAGGTCTGGTCTGGGACGTGGGTCCCGCACGTTGGGAATGTGCAGCTGAATCATGTCAACTAAACACATCCAGCGATCGAAGCATAGGACCAGTAACAAGACGCGTACACGTTTTAAGAGAACCAGATAATTACATAATATACGAAGATATTAACCTAGGGAGTGTCCAGAAACCGAGGAATTGGAGGGTCGGACACCATTTTGATGTGCCTAACTAAAGACGAATCCAGTGTGGGCTGTAACGTGTTTATCACCGTCTATGAACAAACCGATTGCCTGTTAAACAGGATCCATTCTTTGCCTAGTATAGCCATTATTTTGACTTTAAAAGCCCCACATTAATTGTTCTTGGTTTGCAGGGCTCTACAGGACTGTACGCTATTTATACTCCGCCCAAGACCTAGGTAATAACATAAAGAGAGAACTCAGACCTTTTAGAGTGGTAAATACATGTATAATTGTTTACATACTAAAAAAGGGTTAGAATGAGAGTACATGTCATATAGTGACTACTGTATTAATGTGTAATATTTACCTTAATATTCAATAAAAAGACGGAACTGTACCGTTGTGCCTTTTTTTTATTCGTATTGCATTGCCCTCATGACATCATACACCTCATGATTCTCTGCACACTTTGTTGATATGTAGTGCCCTTGGCCTCTCTATATAAGGAGTTGACTCCTCCTGTGTGTCATGTTTACTCATGATGATGTAATCACTCACTCTGACTGAATGTTCTGGCAGAGGGTGCTATTTATCACGCACGGAGACGTTTCCACGAGAGACTGCAATCGGACACATTTTACATTCACTAGAGTCTACCCAGAGAACACCATAAGGTCATTTATGTTTTGACAATTATGATTGCTATCTTGTTATCCAACACTTCAAATGGATAATTGCTTATCAACAATGCCTTGTTTGAATTGCAATTGTAAACAGTGTTATTGTGAGCTTTAAAATTAAATGTTGCACAGCTTGAGACAGTAGTGAGGTGATTGCGAAACTCAAACTAAACCACGCCTCAAATCAGCAGTTTTCATAAACACCTGCAAGTGGCTGCTAGAGCTTACTGCGTAGTGCGTCTCCAAACGCCGCAGTCCACTAGTTTTCAAACAAACTTTAACGTTGGCGCAGTTTAAATATCTTACAGGCCGTAGTAGACATCGATCACAAATAATTTGCCGTGTCTTTTTTTTGTGTGTAAGTTTATTTATTTTAGAACTTATTTGTGCATCTGCTTTCTATGATGTCTTCTAACTGTAACACCGGCAAAGGTATAAACTGCCCAGTGCCAAGTCGCTTTGAGCGGTCAAAAGACTGGTCTCAGCTGGCGGACTCCTACAGTCAGACGCCCGGAGGCACCCTGTTCTCCACGACGCCTGGAGGTAAGTTGAGCAAAATAAGGGAATTGTGCAAACTACTTATCATATTGAAGAACACACCGATACGGCCTCGGGAGTGTAAGCGCTGTATTAGTTTGGAGAACAAAGCACATTGCATAAAGAGAGAACCTGGGAGCTTGGTGACGCTTTTGTCCAGTTTTGAATTAACTGTTATGTACTTACATTCCTATTGCATTAAATGCACTTTGACCTGTTTCCATAACTTTAGTTGCATCATCCAATCAACATATATTTATTGTATGGATCCAGCAATGACAGATTCAATTATCTCTAACTGGCAAGATGCAGGTGATCCGATTTGTCAACATCTGTGGGAGTGTTGTGTGTGTGTGCACTTTGTTCGTGAGGTGGCCTTTACAGGGAGTAGGGGCCGAGGGAATGGGGCTGTTTTCACTGGTGTTACAGAGCTGGAATTGCTGAGGACGTTATGGCTTCAGTAGCGAGGAGGTACTACAGGGGTAGAGGAGTTTGTAAAGCCAGGCAATAAACCTGAAAACTGAGGGGACTGAGATCCAGAGACTGTAGAACTGTATGACAGAGTGCATAGGTGTGATTACATAGAGACTATTTTCCCAGTACAGCATGTGAAACATGTCAGACCAGTAGGTCTTTTAAAAATAACCAATCTGTCCTCCTTTAAAGTGAACTCTGAGGTAAATACAAAAAGGAGCAAAATAACGTATCTTTGTATTCACACTGCCCTTGACTCAGCTCTTTTGCCAGTTCACTTCATCTGCTAAACGGCATATTATAAAATTGTACACCCAAAGCAGGCTACTGCCCCTTTAAGAGCTAGAATAGATTTTGTACCCTATGTTGTGATTCTCACCAAATATATTGTTTTCTCACGCTATTCAAACCCCACAATCAATAAACATCGTATGGAGCTCTCTTAGCCTATAGATCACATATTGCAAACAATTAATCTTGACAAAAAACTCCACATTTGAATTTCTGTGCGTCCTTGACAATCGCTAATCAATATCCAAAAACAGCACACATTTTTTTTCCGCGAACCTGCACATCATCTTGTCTTTTTTGTGGCACCAATGTGCGGGTTTATGGCAGTGGAAACGGTGTTGCAATAGTCTAGTGTGTGTTGCGGCAATAATGACAAGCGAACCTGGGGAGCTTTGTGTTCACATTGTCCTAAAAAAGGGAACCGGAACGCGGAATTCAAACGAACCGAACTCGGACCACCTCTCGAGATGGTGTTCACATTGCACGAAGTTCACAAAAATTGGCTGAAAGGGATCAAGTGTGAAAACACCCTGATCTAGTTGCTAGTATTATAGGATCCGGATCAGATAAAGGTGAGGTATTCTACTTGGAATCACTGAGGTGATCTTTGTTGTGCAGCTGCAGCACTCAAGCCTTTGGATCCCCTTCTGTCTACCCCCTTGGTTTGGATCCCCCTCTGTCTACCCCCTTGGTTTGGATCCCCCTCTGTCTACCCCCTTGGTTTGGATCCCCTTCTGTCTACCCCCTTGGTTTGGATCCCCCTCTGTCTACCCCCTTGGTTTGGATCCCCCTCTGTCTACCCCCTTGGTTTGGATCCCCCTCTGTCTACCCCCTTGGTTCAGGACACGCTGCAGGAGGTGTTGAAAGTACACACTGAAAGTACAGACCTCCCACTTTTCTATGTAGCCTGCACTAACACACCTTGGATAAATATTGTGCACAAGAATACCTCGTGATCTAGATAGATAGACTGCTGTACCTCATGACTTTTGTCAAGCATCCTGGTACTACTGTCCTGTTCTTACTCTGAGACAGACACTTTAGCCCTTTTGTTGTCCTCACAGGAACCAGGATCATCTATGACAGAAAGTTCCTGCTGGAATGTCGGAATTCACCGATCGCACGCACCCCTCCGTGCTGCCTCCCCCATATCCCAGGGGTCACTGCGCCGGCCCTGCACCCTCTGGGCAAGCTGAAGGAGATGGACGAGAACAAACACATCTCAGGTTGGTCTGGTCCCTGTTACTTAGTGACACTACTGTATATCCCATGAGATCCATTAACCTCTTCCCCTAGCCAGGCCTCTTGGTCACCTGGTCTCCCAAACACCTGACTCCTCTCCCATTAACCTCTTCCCCTAGCCAGGCCTCTTGGTCACCTGGTCTCCCAAACACCTGACTCCTCTCCCATTAACCTCTTCCCCTAGCCAGGCCTCTTGGTCACCTGGTCTCCCACATGGCTTTGTAGCAGATATGTGTTTTTACTGAGCAACTCAAGAGTAGGGAACACCTTTTATGGGCTCCTCAAGCAAATACCTGAGGAACAAGTTTTCTCTTGTTTTGTTCATAGAAGCTGCGCACGGACAGTAAATCAAGTTCTGTCTTAGTTCACAGTGTAGGGAAATGGAAAGCGGTTATATACTAAGATATACATATATCCTTGTCATTCAGTCCTTGTTACTTGATTTACTCCATCTTGCATTCACATGATGTTCTGATGTCTCACCTCTATATAACTTGCCTAATTAATTTCCTTACCGGTAATTAGAGGTTGCTTTGTTCAGGTGATGTTTGGTGATCAATAGGTAGTTTATTTCAGAGGATAAGGAAGTAGGCTACACAGGCCTGTTATCATCAGTGCAGTGTATGAGGTGGCAAATGGCCACTCACCTAGTGTGCCAGTCAGTCAGTCAGTGTGTGTGTGTGTGTGTTTTGTTGACTCTTTTTGTACCAGCACTAGACCAAGTTTCGAGCTGAACCGCTCCACGAGAAAAGCTAACAAAAACCTGTGATATGTCAAGCTGCTGGCCAAGCCTTGTGCTGCATATCTTGTGACCAACCCATTTACTTTGCAGATTCTCAGAAAGGCCTCTATCAGTGCACATAGCTTTTTGGAAGTTCAGGAAAGGATATGTCCTTGAAGCTGACCTGTGTTCTCTCTTCTGTCCCTACAGCTGACGATGCCCAGTTTGTGATTGACATCTGAACCTACTCATCCAGACCAATTCTGTTGGAGAAATTGTATTCCGTTCAGACCACTGGGTGGTCTCTACTGGTCACACTCACTTTAGATTCCCTCCTGTCTAATCCTGGTGGATGATTAATGAACCATCAATTGCTCAGAGAGTTGATCTCTTAGGCTGGAGGAAGAATTCTGGGTAAATGTAGGAAGGGCGGCTGCAGTCAGTCGCTACCTGGGCAGAGGAGGGTAACATATTGTTTTGCTGCTTTTTATATTGATGTACTTTTTTCTTTTGCACACTTGGTACTTTCTGTTTTTACAGGATTAATTAATTTATCATTTGAGTTTTATTCATGGGAACTAATATTTTGAAGTTGCATTTTTATAACGTGGTGTGTGGGTTGGCAGCTGATTACAAGGGATCCAGAGATTACTTCAGTTCATCTCTGGGCTCTTTGACAGTGTGCTGTTCCGCTGCAGAGAAAATAAATTAAATAAAACGGAAATAAATAAAGTTATAAAGGGTGCCTTGTGTGTTTTTGAATCAGCTGATGGTTTGAAAAGACTTGGCAATAGGCCAAGAAGTGTGGTGTGGTTTGAATGAACTCACTTCCAATGTATAGAGCCCTGAACTTAACTCTGGACCTCGAAGCCAGTGCCACTGCAAGAAAAACATCCTCTAATCAGGCACTGATTTTAGAAGTGGGTGTAATGAATTATCAGGTTGAATACCAGCAGGCTCCGGACCTCGTAGGAGTTGAATACCCCTGGTATATAGTATAGAGTAGGGCTGTTCAGTTCCGGTCCTGGAGGGCCAAAACACTTCTGTTTTTTTATTTCTACCTGGTAGTTAATTGCTCTCACCTGGTGTCCCAGGTCTGAATTAGTCCCTTATTAGAAGAAGAGGATGAAGACCAGAAGTGTTTCGGCCCTCCAGGACCGACATCGAACAGCCCTGCTCTAGAGTATATGTACAGGGGTATTCAACTCTTACCCTACGAGGTCTGGAGCCCGCTGGTTTTCAACTCTTACCCTACGAGGTCTGGAGCCCGCTGGTTTTCAACTCTTACCCTACGAGGTCTGGAGCCCGCTGGTTTTCTGTTCTAATTAATTGAACCCACCTGGTGTCCCAGGTCTAAATCAGTCCTTGATTAGAGGGGAACAATGAATATGCTCAGCGGCACTGGCTTTGAGGTCCAGAGTTGAGTTTGAAGGCTTTAGTATATTATAGTATAATAATCTATAGATGTATAGAGTATTAGTGACCCAATTCATCACTCATGTTTTCATATGCATACTCCTGCAATAATGGTTAATATGATGGCTGGTGTTGTATTATTGTACATAGACGATTCTGAGAATTCCAGCTTCACAAGGTTCCAAAGATGTGGGACTTGGATTTTCCGTTGAACTGTGAATAATTGTTCAAATTGTATTGGTCGTGTAAACATATTTAGCATGTTATCGCGGGTGTAGCGAAATGCTTAACATATTTAGCATGTTATCGCGGGTGTAGCGAAATGCTTAACATATTTAGCATGTTATCGCGGGTGTAGCGAAATGCTTAACATATTTAGCATGTTATCGCGGGTGTAGCGAAATGCTTAACATATTTAGCATGTTATCGCGGGTGTAGCGAAATGCTTAACATATTTAGCATGTTATCGCGGGTGTAGCGAAATGCTTAACATATTTAGCATGTTATCGCGGGTGTAGCGAAATGCTTATGTTCATAGCTGTTTAAGTAGCCTACTAATACTGAAGTTCACGCAACACTCATAATTCATTTCATATAATATAATTCATTCATTTATAATTCACCCATTATTATGGTGCGTTCAAGACAACTGGGAACTCTGGGGAAAAAACGAGGTCAAATCATGACGTCCGTGATCTTTAGGTAGGAAAGTCGGAGACCTAGAAAGATGACGAGTTTCTGACGTGGAATTCCGAGCTGGATGACCAAAAATATAGTTTTATCCCCGAGTTCCCAGTTGACTTGAACGCTGTGAAGTCGGAGATTCCCGAGTTACCAGTTGTTTTGAACGCAGCATTAAACTCTAAGAAACAACATCCAACACGCTACAGGTAGGTTCACTGCTGACCATGAGGGGCACAGCCTCTGGATTGGTGTAAAATCCTGTCACTCAGTCCTCCCCTTGACCTACCACAGGGTGAAGGTAGTGTTGGCCTATTCATTACAGGAGGAGGAGTGAGTGGGATTGCTGCCATACTAACAAACAGTCCTGTCCAATTCTAAGAAATTAGGCACGGAGAGTGCACCAAAATACCAAATGTAACTCCAGGGCATTGCTTATCCCCATTAGTTATTTTCCTCTGAAATGTAAGTCCAATTCTGCAATGCACATGGCTGATGTGAAATTTACTTCAACTCAAGCAACTTCAGACCATGTTTTAAGTCACTGACAACATTGAAACAACGCGATGTCCCTTCACAACTACTACATTAACCTTTAGGCCAAGGAATTGGTCACCTGTTCCTAAATTCCTGAGTGGTTTCTAGCTTGACCTTTTCCCCACCAGTCAATTACATAGTTTTAAAATGTGTTTTTGATTGTTACTCTTTTTTTGGAGGTGGTCAATCTATTTATTTCTGGCCAACATTATTTAGTATTTCTTGACCTGATATGAAATCTTCAATCAGGTTTCTATGGACAATTTTGTTTTAATGACACTGTGTAAAAGCCAGAGGTGTGTGAGCTATACCATACAGGGGAAGGAGGTTTCCACATTCTAGGGTCATGGGAAGGAACACCTGTTACTTTATCTGCCACCCTTCACACGTTTCTCCACCCCAACCTTGACCACAAATATTGCCCATGCACTGCTGTTATTGCCAAAACAGATTAAAGTGTGTCTTTGAAGTGACCATTCCAAGTGGGCACGCGCAGACTCAAACGTGTCAGGATGTCACTCTCAGGAATGTGTGACAAGACACTGTCATGTCTAGATGGGATACAGCTTTTGTTAAATTTACGTCAAAAGTAAATGTTTTGCATTTTAGCTAATCCTAACCCATTTTCTAACCTTAACCTAATTATCCTAACCTGCTACTTTAATTATCCTTACCTGCTGCGTAAATTCTCCTAACACTGGTACGAAAAGTCAATTTTGACAAAAGCTGTATCCCTTATAGACGAAACCACAGGACAGCCCCAACCCTCTCACCACTGGGTTGACTGTCCTAAATATGACGCTCATGCTCAAAGACATAGTAAACCACAAAGCCCACGTAGCCCAGCCCATATCACATCTGAATATGGCAACTTGCTAAAGTAACTGAGTCTTAATTTTCTTAAACCTTGAGTATCATACATTACCTTATATCATGGGGCGAGAACTGAAGGTGTTTATTATAAGGTAGGAAGGTAGCTAATGACAAAAGTGGAATTCAATTATTTATAGTAGCTAGGCTTCATTAGAAGTGGCTGGGGGAATATCTACATATCAGGCACCATTAGCTAAAAACACATGTACATATTTAAATAGTTTATGTAACGTGTATGATAATGCTGCATTAGTACTGCTGGCTATCATGACATCATTCTTGATAGTGAAATGATTTGTGAGATAGAACTGCCATCTAGTGGTAGCTATGGGTAACTAGGCGGAAACAATACAAAACTTCCCCTTTAAGAATTTATGTTGCCGGAAAAATTATCTGTCCTTTTGTTTCGAAATTAGTGGTGGTGCTTGATCCGAGTTGTATGGTTGTATTTGTGGGAAACGATGCCGGGATATGAATACGGAGATTATGAGGTAAAGGTACAGGGTTTACGTGAAGATCGATCATTTAGTGAGAGCGGACGATTTAGCTAGCTAAGATTAGCCTTTGCCACTGCTATAAAGGTAGCTAGCTAGCTAACGTTAGCTAGCTAAACAATTTTAGCCACAGGAGCTAGGATAGTGTTGATACAAATGTGTGAATGCATCTGCTAGCTTGCTATCCCAGCTAGTTGGGGGTTGTATCAGTATCCATTGGTCCAATTGCTGAATTTAGCATACATGTTTAGTGTTTGCAAGGTGATATACTAACACTGCACAATTTAAACACTTGCCCCCTAACTCACCACACCCTCCCCTGATACATGTGTAAAAATATTGTACTATAAATTGTGCCTTCCTGTATTATAGTTATGCTAAAATGTTTGTTATTTTCTACTGAGCCATTTACTTATCTTCGTATTCTTAGCTTTTATTAGTTCTTATTGTTGTTGCATTGTCGAGAAGGAACCTGCAAGTAAGCATTTCGTTGGACAGTGTATGCTCTACACACGGACTAATACATTTGAAACTTCAACCAGTTATCAAGATAACCTCTGCTGTTGTATCGCTACATCCGCGCAGCCTCTCGCGAGACAGGAAACAGCTGATCTGGGAAGTTACGCACCAGAAATGATATATACATTGGCGTTTATAGAATGAGCATAGTAGATATTACATTGATATTTCTGTAGAAATGAACGAAAGGGAATTTAAGATACATTTCACCCCAGGGCACGTGGAGGTGGTGCAGGTAAAAGTTGGAGGGGGCGCAGAATGGGGGCATTTTTACTGTTGAGAGAGAGAGAGAACAGCTACAGACTCGAATAGCTAGCGAATAATGTTACATCACTGTATTACAATGAATTAATCTAGCTAATCCTGTTGTATAGCTAGCTAGCCAGTAGAGTTCAAATAAATGATTAAGAAATGATCGAGGCGAAGACTTGTAATGTCTCGAATCGTGTCTAATCGGTTTAGACTCACGGGGCACCCATTTTGTGACAGGTACTGGGGTGTATTCATTACGCCGTGTCTGTTGCAAAACGTTTCGCAACAGAAACCTTATACTCCAAACGCTGTTGGGTTCTTAAACGGAAGTTTTGGTTCATTTTAATTGTATCGTTTTCACGCGTTGCCCTTTCCAATCTGAATAGTCTCTGAAGTGTTTAGTACAAGCTGCACATCTATACATTATCGATTAATTCCTGCTCTAAAATGGCGTGAAGTCCGCGGGGTTCCTTCCAACTTCTTCCAGCCGCTTTTTAAAAAAGAGAGACGACTGAACTACAGCTTCCTTTTAAGAACAAAACGGAACTCAACAGCGTTTGGTGTAAACGGTTTCTGTTGCAGACTAAATGTTTTGCAACAGAATCAGCATAATGAATGCACACCTGTTGCTACTATTATCAGTACACAGTTCAAAATGTAAAGGAAATATATATACATTTTTAAACATTAGGCTGTAAATGATTATAAAGAATTTCAAAATGATTAGCTTAGTGTAACTACCAAGTTCATATTTAGAGCGGATGACAACATCAGTTTTTATATTGCCAGGAGTCATAAAGTTATACATTGATTTGTTAAGTTGTATTTTTCCTGCGTCTCTTCTTTAGGAGAATGTGGACATCCCCTACAGGCGTGTGCTAGTGACAGGGGCCACAGGGCTGCTTGGGCGTGCGGTTTATAAAGATTTCCAGAATAATGCCTGGCACGCCTTGGGCTGTGGGTACAGACGGGCTCAGCCCCGCTTCCTACGATGCAACCTAACGGACGAGGATGCTGTGCGAGCGGTCATTCAAGACTTCCAGGTGAGGGTCGAAGTCCGCAGTGTAACCGGTGTCTTTTGTCATTCTGTGTGGGCTGCAGAATTTTGGAGGTACTGTATTCCTTGTGGGAATCATTGTCGTCAGTAGCTTAGAGGAAGGGCTAAACAGCCAAAAATGGGATAAATGGCTTAGATAACATTGTACATACATAGTCCTTACTTTATTACCTTGTGTTGAATATATTCTGTTTCATCCTACCCCAGCCCCATGTGATTGTGCACTGTGCAGCGGAGAGGAGGCCAGATGTGGTGGAGCATCACACAGAGGCAGCCCTGAACCTGAATGTCCATGCATCTGGGACTTTAGCTAAAGAGGCAGGTGGGTCTGCTTTTTTATCGGAATCATACACACTCAGAATTTTCCTAGATACATGATGCACATAGCAACAAATTCAGATGTTGAATGTATACAGTTTGTCCTATATACTGAACAAAAATATAAACGCAACATGCAACAATTTCAAAGATTTTACTGAGTTACAGTTCATAGAAGGAAATCAGTCAATTGAAATAAATAAATTAGGCCCTAATCTATGGATTTCACATGACTGGGCAGGGGCACAGCCATGGGTGGGCCTGGGAGGGCATAGGGCCACCCACTGGGGAGCCAGGCCCAGCCAATCAGAATTCATTTTCCCCCACAAAAGGGCTTTATCACAGACAGAAATACTCTTCAGCAGCACCCCCCCCCAGACAATCCCGCAGGTGAAGAAGCATTCACAACAAATTCACAAAATGTTCAAAAATGTACATTTTTAAAATTAGCTCATTTTTACTGTACTGGTGTGCCATCAAGACGTTGTTGGAAGTATAATATTACTATTAACATGTTTCTAAAAAGCATGTAGGCCTATGGTTTCTACAGTTTACTGAACATATTTTCCTGTTTGCATTGTGATATCTGAAGCTGGGATCTTCCTCATCTACATCAGCACTGACTACGTTTTTGATGGTCGGAACCCTCCCTACGGAGAGAATGATGCTCCTAATCCATTAAATGTGTATGGCAAATCCAAACTAGAGGGGGAGAGGGAGGTCCTGAGACACAACCCTGGTGAGTCAACACTACTCATTCCTTTACAATAGCCCTAGGTGTCATTATGGTTGTCATTGTGTTTTGTTTTTCGTACACTATAGTCCTGCTTGACTTCTCGCGCATCCTTGGCCCCCCTGATCCCCAAATGTTAATCTGTCATTCCAATTCGTCCCCTGTGGCATGCAGGTGCGGCTGTGCTGCGAGTGCCCATACTGTACGGAGAGGTGGAGCGGGTGGATGAGAGTGCTGTGACGGTGCTGTGGGACAAGGTTCAGGAGGGGGCAGAGAGCTGCAGTGTGGAGCACTGTCAGCAGCGCTTCCCCACCTACGTCAACGATGTGGCTCGAGTCTGCAGACAGATGGCTGAGCGGAGGCTCCAGGTGAGCTCAAACTGACTGGTTGATAGAACAGCCCTAAGGCAATGTCTATGGTCTGGTCCCTTTATTATTGAAATTGTGTTTGTGTGCTTTCCAGGACCCATCAATACGAGGGATCTTCCATTACTCTGGAAAGGAACAGATGACCAAATACGAGATGGCCTGCGCGATTGCAGATGCTTTCAACCTGCCCAGCAGTCATTTGATACCGGTATGATAGCAAGTGTGCATTTCCTTTTTCTGTCTTGTTACTCTTGAATAAACTCGTGTTTATTGATCTGTCTCATCTCATGCTGTTTCTCCCACACAAATGCACTTAAAGATAATTCTCCATCTGAACATTATTTCCTGATGCAGTCCTCACCAGCTGTTTATCTCCCCCCCCCCTCCCCCCACCACCCCCTCTGTCCCTCTCTCTTCTTCCCCAGATGACGGAGCAGCCTGCGGGTGCTGGGGCTCAGAGACCTCAGAACGCCCAGCTGGAATGTTCCCGTCTCGAGCTGCTGGGCCTCAGCGTGGAGCCCATCCCCTTTAAGACGGCAGTGAGGGATAGCCTCTGGCCCTTCCTGTACGACAAGCGCTGGAGGCAGACCGTCTTCCATTGATTGCTGTCAGGAGGCCAAACACACTGGATCAAGAGTGACACTTTACCTACTTCAAGCTTTATTATGACTTCTGCCTGCTCCTTAATTGAGAATGTATTTAATTGTGTATTAGGAAGCAACTGATTCAGAGAATTCATTGATTCTTTCCTACTGGAGTGCAGATTGCTTGTGTACCTAACGCATGTAGTGGTTTGACCATTTTGAGAATTTTGTTTAAATGCGTCGCTAAAGGATTTTAATTCAACATTCCCTTATCTGCTGAATCAATTCATTTAGGTAATTTATGTGAAGCCACTGTAGAAAACTGAAATGTCTAATTTGCCATACCAATGAATGGCATTGTTAAATATATAGAGTCTAAAGATGTTACTAAATACGTGTATAATTATTTAAAGCTAGAATTTACTTTTTTATTTTTGTCAATGGGTTACTGAAAAGTACACCAACATTTTTTTTTTTTTACTGAAATGAAAAACGTGCTTGTTGCTTCACACAAACCCAGGCTGGGTTTTATTCAATTGGTGGATACATTTTTTTCTTAGTCTGCATCATGCACTGTGCTTGAATTACAAATACAATCTACAATCCTACTGAAAGACAAAGCAAAAAATAAAGACATGGGTATCTTGTGAAGTTTATTCCTGCTCCAGTTTGTAATTCTACAACCCCAAAACTGTGTGCAAGATGCTCCCACTGATCCTAAACCTCTTGTGAAGTGAAATGTGAAGTTGCCTATTTGAAGACTAAATCAGTACCTTTATCAGAGAATAGCAAGTGAAGGTTGTTTGAGAAATTGAGGAAATTCCTGTGAATTTGAGTTGCACAAATATATTCTGTGATCGTCACAATTCTGCTCTCAGTAAAGCAGTGACTACCTTTTCCAAAATGGTTTTATGATCTTAGATTCATTCTGGGGATTTTGAGGAAGTGAAATAGGCTTCTACAGTGTCTCGTGGGGGACAAACATCATTAACCAAGCGCATAATCGGTCAGGAAACAGACCTCCAAGACGGAAACCTATTTTCTATGAGCAACTGCTTATTCAGTGACTCTTTAAACAAGGGGAGTCAGATGATAGGCCAATGCCGCTTTCAAAACAACTGGGAACTTGAAAATCTCCGACTTCAGTGCGTTCAAGAAAATGGAAAATCGGGGGGGGGAAATGAGCTCCAACTGGGAAAAATAGTTTTGAACGGTGTTTCAACAATGAATTCCAAGTCCGAAACTGCCATCTTTCTAGAGCTGATGCCATGTTCAAAACAACTGTGAACTGGGAAATCTCTGACTTCAGTGAGTTGCAGAGTTCAACTGGGAACTCTGCAAAAAAAAAACAAGCTCAGACTGGGGAAATATAGTTTTGAACGGTCATCCAACTCCGAATTCCAAGTCGGAAACTTTCTAGAGCTCCGAGTTCCAAGTTGTCTTGAATGCACCATCAGAATTTCTGACTTGAAGATCATCCTTTTTTTATCATGGGCAGTGCCATTGCGGGCTTCCACCATTTTAATGTAGTCAACTGGGTGGGACTTCCAACTTTATTGGCTGATCCCTCCTGATGACCCTGTTGGAGTCATGTCCAAATGGACTACTTCAAAATGGAGAGAGCCTCAATGGCGCTGCCCACGCTGTCCCAGATACTATACTTGCACAGATATAAAGACAAGTCCTCTATCTATCCATCTCTATGAAAGCACCACAATTCGGCCGACCGTCTCAGCTGTCTCGACGACATCAACGCCCCCGTCATCAAGTTTTCCGTTGCAGCCTGTGGAAATGGAGGAGCGCGCCTGCAAGCAACACTCAATGGATTTTTATACAAAGTAAATCAAGAAAAAGGCTTTGTTGACGCAAATCCGAATTAAAAAGACAGAAAAAAATCGCTTTAAAGATAACAGTCCATTCAACCCGAGGTAATACTGCAATTATTCACCCAGAAACATTATAGATCTCTTTAACTGCGCAAAGGGAAGATTTGAACTTATCTGCTTGATTTATTTATTCTTCAGTGTTGAATTTCTACAATCTGTCCAAATTAAGTAAACTATGGAAAGTTCAAATATAACTTTGGTGCTGCAGCTGCTTAAAACTATAGTTTTACTTTTCTGAAACGTCAATAGCTGTGAACAAATTTCCCTATAATAATCTTCAATATGGCTGGGACTTGCCAGCCACTGAAAGGCCATATGGGGCTTCAGAGTGGCGCAGTGGTCTAAGGCACTGCATCTCAGTGCTTGAGGCGTCACTACAGACCCCCTGGTTCGATTCCAGGCTGTATCACAACTGGCCGTGATTGGGAGTCCCATAGGGAGGCACACAATTGGCCCAGCGTCGTCCGGGTTTGGCCGGTGTAGGCCGTCATTGTAAATAAGAATTTGATCTTAACTGACTTGCCTAGTTAAATAAAGGTAAAACAAATAAAAAATGAGGGAGTGGAATGTATTGCATATAATTCAATTCAGACCCTGGCCTGTTCTCTGATTATCATTACAATATTAAAATATACTGAACAAAAACATAAACGCAACATGTAAAGTGTTGGTCCCATGTTTCATTAGCTGAAATAAAAGATCCCAGAAAATGTCCACAAGCACAAAAAGCGTATTTCTCTCAAATTTTGTGCACCAATTTGTTTACACCCCTGTTAGGGAGCATTTCTCCTTTGTCAAGATAATCCATCCACCAGACAGGTGTGGCATATCAAGAAGCTGATTAAACAGCATGATCATTACACAGGTGCACTTTGTGCTGGGGACAATCAAAGGCCACTCTAGAATGTGCAGTTTTGTCACACAACACAATGCCACAGATGTCTTAAGTTTTGAGGGAGCATGCACTTTGCATGCTGACTGCAGGAATGTCCACCAGAGTGGTTGCCAGAAAATTGAATGTTAATTTCTCTACCATAGGCCGTCTCCAACGTCGTTTTAGAGAATTTGGCCTCACAACGGCAGACCACATGTAACCCCGCCAGCCTAGGACCTCCACATCCGGCTTCTTCACCTGCGGGATCGCCTGAGACCAGCCACCCGGACAGCTGATGAAACTGTGGGTTTGCACAACCGAAGAATTTCATGTCAGGGAAGCTCATCTGCGTGCTTGTCGTCCTCACCAGGGTCTTGACCTGACTGCAGTTCGGCGTCGTAACTGACTTCACTGGGCAAATGCTCACCTTCGATGGCCACTGGCACGCTGGAAAAGTGTGCTCTTCACAGATTAATCCCGGTTTCAACTGTACCGGGCAGATGACAGACAGCGTGTATGGCGTTGTGTGGGCGAGCAGTTTGCTGATGTCAATGTTGTGAACAGAGTGCCCCATGGTGGCGGAGGGGTTATGGTATGGGCAGGCATAAGCTATGGACAACAAACACAATTGCATTTTATGGATGGAAATTTGAATGTACAGAGATACCGTGACGAGTTCCTGAGGCCCATTGTCGTGCCATTCATCCGCCGCCATCACCTCATGTTTCAGCAAGATAATGCACGGCCCCATGTCTCAAAGATCTGTACACAGTTCCTGGAAGCTGAAAATGTCCCAGTTCTTCCATAGCCTACATACTCAACAGACATGTCATCTATTGAGCATGTTTGGGATGCTCTGGATTGACGTGTACGACATCATGTTCCAGTTCCCGCCAATATCTAGCAACTTCGCAGAGCCATTGAAGAGGAGTGGGTCAACATTCCACAGGCCACAATCAACAGCCTGATCAACTCTATGCGAAGGAGATGCGTCATGCTGCATGAGGCAAATGGTGGTCACACCAGGTACTGTCTGTAATACATACATGTTTCAAACAGACCACCATAGTCCCTGTGCCCAAGGAAGTGAAGATAACCAGCCTAAATGATTACCGCCCCGTAGCACTCACATCGGTAGCCATGAAGTGCTTTGAAAGGCTGGTCATGGCTCACATCAACAGTATAATCCCGGATACCCTAGACCTACTCCAATTCGCATCCCGCCCCAACAGATCCACAGATGACGCAATCTCAATCGCACTCCACACTGCCCTTTCCCACCTGGACAAAAGGAACACCTGTGAGAATGCTGTTCATTGACTACAGCTCAGCGTTCAACACCATAGTGCCCACAAAGCCCATCACTAAGCTAAGGAACCTGGGACTAAACACCTCCCTCTGCAACTGGATCCTGGACTTCCTGACGACACAACAGTAATAGGCCTGATCACCGACAACGATGAGACAGCCTATAGGGAGGAGGTCAGAGACCTGGCAGTGTGGTGCCAGGATAACAACCTCTCCCTCAATGTGAGCAAAACAAAGGAGCTGATCCTGTACTACAGGCGGGCCGAACAGCCGTAGTGGAGCGGGTAGAGAGTTTCAAGTTCCTTGGTGTCCACATCACCAACGAACAATCATGGTCCAAACACACCAAGACAGCCGTGAAGAGGGCACGACCTTTTTCCCCTCAGGAGACTGAAAAGATTTGGCATGGGTCCCCAGATCCTCAAAACGTTATACAGCTGCACCATCGAGAGCATCCTGCCCGGTTGCATCACCGCCTGGTATGGCAACTGCTCGGCATCTGATCGTAAGGCGCTACAGAAGGTAGTGCGTACGGCCCAGTACATCACTGGGGCCAAGCTTCCTGCCATTCAGGACCTATATACTAGGTGGTGTCAGAGGAAAGCCCAAAATATTGTCAAAGACTCCAGTCACCCAAGTCATAGACTGTTCTCTCTGCAACCACACGGCAAGCAGTACCTTTGGTCTAGGACCAAAAGGCTCCTTAACAAAAGGCTCCTTACCCCCAAGCCATAAGACTGCTGAACAATTAATCAAATGGCCACCCAGACTATTTGCATTGACCCCCCCCTCTTGTTTTTACACTGCTGCTACTCATAGCATAAGCACATGCTCCCTTCCAATCACAAGACAATGGAATCTGACAGTCAAGTGTTGTGGCTTTCTCATTATGTTTCTGACATTTGGTCAGATTGACATTTTGTCACATGCCATATTTATGCTTTTCTGGTTGTTTTGTAATTTCCCACACTCCTGGGCAGATTAATCTAGCTGTCCACAAATTAATTTTGATCAGCCCCCTCCTTCCAGGGGCTCTGGCCCCCATGGCCCCTGGATACCGACCCCAGGGATACCAACCCCAAGGGTTCCCAGGGATACCCTGCTCCGGGGTACCCACCCACAGACCCTGCCTACTCTAACTTCCCCCCCAGGACCCCCAGGTTACCAGGGTAACCAGATGCCTCCTCAGCCACAGTTTGACCCAAGGTGCAGGAGGCCAGCTCCGGGTATCTGAGGCTCAATTTAACCACTGCCTGTGCATATGCAAAAATCAGCTATTTCACATTTCACCTCTTTCTATAGAAAGGATAATGCTTGTTTTCATTATTATTGATGACTAGTTGAGGTGTCAGTGAAATTTGTAGATAAGGCCAGTACAACTCAATGAACTCTGATATATATTACCGGTCCAAAGTTTTAGAACACCTACTCATTCAAGGGTTTTTCTTTATTTTTACATTGTAGAATAATAGTGAAGACATCAAAACTATGAAAAAACACATATGGAATCATGTAGTAACCAAAAAAGTGTTAAACAAATCAAAATATATTTTATATTTGAGATTCTTCAAATAGCCACCCTTTGCCTTGATGACAGCTTTGCACACTCTTGGCATTCTCTCAACCAGCTTCACCTGGAATGCTTTTCCAACAGTCTTGAAGGAATTCCCACATATACTGAGCACTTGTTGGCTGCTTTTCAAATCAAATCAAATCAAAATGTATTTACCACATGCGCTGAATACAACAGGTGTAGACATTACCGTGAAATGCTTACTTACAGCCCTTAACCAACAATGCATTAATTTTTTGATAAAAAAGTAAAATAAAACAACAACAACAAAAAAGTGTTGAGAAAAAAAGAGCAGAAGTAAAATAAAATAACAGTAGGGAGGCTATATACAGGGGGGTACCGGTGCAGAGTCAATGTGCGGGGGCACCGGCTAGTTGAGGTAGTTGAGGTAATATGTACCTGTGGGTAGAGTTAAAGTGACTATGCATAAATAATTAACAGAGTAGCAGCAGCGTAAAAATATGGGGTGGGGGTGGGGGGGCAGTGCAAGTAGTCCGGGTAGCCATAATTAGCTGTTGAGAAGCCTTTTGGACCTAGACTTGGCTCTCCGGTACCGCTTGCCGTGCGGTAGCAGAGAGAACAGTCTATGACTAGGGTGGCTAGAGTCTTTGACAATTTTGAGGGCCTTCCTCTGACACCGCCTGGTATAGAGGTCCTGGATGGCAGGAAGCTTGGCCCCAGTGATGTACTGGGCCGTACGCACTACCCTCTTTAGTGCCTTGCAGTCGGAGGCCGAGCAGATGCCATACCAGGGGGTGATGCAATCAGTCAGGATGCTCTCGATGGTGCAGCTGTAGAACCTTTTGAGGATCTGAGGACCCATGCCAAATCTTTTCAGTCTCCTGAGGGGGAATAGGCTTTGCCATGCCCTCTTCACGACTGTCATGGTGTGTTTGGACCATGATAGTTTGTTGGTGATGTGGACACCAAGGAACTTGAAGCTCTCAACCTGTTCCACTACAGCCCTGTCGATGATAATGGGGGCATGCTCAGTCCTCTTTTTTTTCCTGTAGTCCACAATCATCTCCTTTGTCTTGGTCACGTTGAGGGAGAGGTTGTTATCCTGGCACCACACGGCCAGGTCTCTGACCTCCTCCCTATAGGCTGTCTCATCGTTGTCGGTGATCAGGACTACCACTGTTGTGTCGTCGGCAAACTTAATGATGGTGTTGGAGTCGTGCCTGGCCATGCAGTCATGGGTGAACAGGGAGTACAGGAGGGGACTGAGCACACACCCCTGAGGGGCCCCCGTGTTGAGGATCAGCATGGCAGATGTGTTGTTACCTACCCTTACCACCTGGGGGTGGCCTGTCAGGAAGTCCAGGATCCAGTTGCAGAGGAAGGTGTTTAGTCCCAGTATCCTTAGCTTAGTGATGAGCTTTGAGGGCACTATGGTGTTGAACGCTGAGCTGTAGACAATGAATAGCATTCTCACATAGGTGTTCCTCTTGTCCAGGTGGGACGGGCAGTGTGGAGTGCAATAGAGATTGCATAATCTGTGGATCTGTTGGGGCGGTATGCAAATTGGAGTGGGTCTAGGGTTTCTGGGATAATGGTGTCGATGTGAGCCATAACCAGCCTTTCAAAGCACTTCATGGCTACAGACGTCAGTGCTAGGGTTCAGTAGTCATTTAGGCAGGTTATCTTAGTGTCCTTGGGCATGGGGACTATGGTGGTCTGCTTGAAACATGTTGGTATTACAGACTCAGTCAGGGACATGTTGAAAATGTCAGTGAAGACAATTGCCAGTTGGTCACCACATGGTCGGAGTACACGTCCTGGTAATCCGTCTGGCCTTGTGAATGTTGACCTGCTTAAAAGTCTTACTCACATCGGCTACGGAGAGCGTGATCACATAGTCATCCGGAACAGCTGGTGCTCTCATGCATGCTTCAGTGTTGCTTGCCTCGAAGCGAGCATAGAAGTGGTTTAGCTCGTCTGGTAGGCTTGTGTCACTTGGCAGCTCGCGGCTGTGCTTCCCTTTGTAGTCTGTAATAGTTTTCAAGCCCTGCCTTATCTGACGAGCGTCAGAGCCGGTGTAGTACGATTCAATCTTAGTCCTGTATTGACTCTGTTTGATGGTTCGTCGGAGGGCATAGCGGGATTTCTTATAAGCGTCCGGGTTAGAGTCCCGCTCCTTGAAAATGGCACTCACTCTGCCGTCCGACTCATCCCAAACCATCTCAATTGGGTTGACGTCAGGGGATTGTGGAGGCCAGGTCATCTGATGCAGCACTCCATCACTCTCCCTCTTGGTAAAATAGCCCTTACACAGCCTGGAGGTGTGTTGGGTCATTGTCCTGTTGAAAAACAAATGATAGTCCCACTAAGCCCAAACCAGATGGGATGGCGTATCGCTGCAGAATGCTGTGGTAGCCATGCTGGTTAAGTGTGACTTCAATTCTAAATAAATCACAGACAGTGTCACCAACAAATTACCCCCACACCATAACACCTCCTCCTCCTCCATGCTATACGGTGGGAAATACACATGCGGAGATCATCCGTTCACCCACAGCACGTCTCACATAGACACAGCGGTTGGAACCAAAGATCTCCAATTTGGACTCCAGACCAAAGGACACATTTCCACCGGTCTAATGTCCATTGTTCGTGTTTCTTGGGCCAAGTAAGTCTCTTCTTCCTATTGGTGTCCTCTAGTAGTGGTTTCTTGGCAGCAATTCGACCATGAAGGCCTGATTCACACACTCCCCTCTGAACAGTTGATGTTGAGATGTGTCTGTTACTTGAACTCTGTGAAACATTTATTTGGGCTGCAATTTCTGAGGCTGGTAACTCTAATGAACTTATCCTCTGCAGCAGAGGTAACTCTGGGTCTTCCATTCCTGTGGTAGTCCTCATGAGAGCCAGTTTCATCATAGCGCTTGATGGTTTTTGCGACTGCACAGGAAGAAACTTTCAAAGTTCTTGAAGTTTTCCGTATTGACTGACCTTCATGTCTTAAAGTAATGATGGACTGTCGTTTCTCTTTGCTTATTTGAGCTGTTCTTGCCATAATATGGACTTGGTCTTTTACCAAATAGGGCTATCTTCTGTATACCCCCCATACCTTGTCACAACACAACTGATTGGCTCAAACGCATTAAGAAGGAAATAAATTCTACAAAATAACTTTTAACAAGGCACACCTGTTAATTGAAATGCATTCCAGGTGACTACCTCATGAAGCTGGTTGGGAGAATGCCAAGAGTGTGCAAAGCTGTCATCAAGGCAAAGGGTGGCTATTTGAAGAATCTCAAATATAAAATATATTTTGATTTGTTTAACACTTGTTTGGTTACTACATGATTCCATATGTGTTATTTCATAGTTTTGATGACTTCACTATTATTCTATAATGTAGAAAATAGTAAAAATAAAGAAAAACTTAACTTATAATTTTCCCAGGATGAACACAGTCTGTGCCAGGCAATCTCTGTGACAAGAGGCCATAGTGATAAGATCAATTTGAATCCTTATAGGCATGAATTTCAACTTAACCCGCCACCAATTGAAGCATTACTGCTGGCTTAATCCACATTCCTTTGGTCTCTGACAGTGTTGCTCAACCCTAATCAGTGGAGTTGCAGTCAAACCCCAGGGGCATCCAATTCCAGCTCCCAGTCTAGTCATTTAGCAGACACTCTTATCCAGAGTGACTTACAGGAGCAATTAGGGTTAAGGGCACATCGACAGATTTTTTTAGTTAGTCGGCTCAGGGAATCGAACCAGCAAGCTTTCGGTTACTGGACCAACACTCTTAACCACTAGCCTACCTGCCACCCTCTATATCTTTGTAGATCTTCCCTCATCCCCTCAGCACACACTGATATTACTAGTAAATAATGGATACAAGCTTTTTGTTATTCCAACATTATGAACATGCATGTGTGTAGGGAGGAGGGATTTGGAATACAGCATTGAATAACTTATCCTCTTTGTCTTGCAGGTTGACGTTTATTGTCATGAATCTTGCCCATGAGGCAGACCTGAGCGATTTCCGCTAGATTTTTTATTTTTATTTATTTTTGGGCCGGCTGCTAAGTAAAATTGGCTATATTGTAAAAATTCATGTAAAAAAGTGTTAGGGCTAAAATGAGTTTTTATGACTTTTGTGACTGTGCCAGCTAGTGACCACTCTGAACAGCTGCCTCCAGGGCAAGATTCATGACAATAAACGGCAACCTGCCTTTGTCTTGTATGAAGAAAAAAAAATGTATGCACTCACTAAGTCGCTCTGGATAAGAGCGTCTGCTAAATGACTAAAATGTCAATGTAAATGTCTTCCTCTCTGTCAGTGTATGTGGTGGAGGACAGGAGTCGAGATGGCGGAGGAGGAGGAGGAGGTGGAGGAGGAGGAAGTGGAGGAGGATGAGGAGGAGGTGGAGGACAAGGACAGGAGTCGAGATGGCGGAGGAGGAGGAGGAGGTGGAGGAGGAGGAAGTGGAGGAGGATGTGGAGGAGGTGGAGGACAAGGACAGGAGTTGAGATGGCGGAGGAGGAGGAGGAGGAGGAGGAGGAGGGGAGCACACCTGTCTCACGGCCTGTTGGAAGGCCCTGTGCTGCTGCTGTTTGTGGGACATGATGACCTGATCACTGAGCCTAACGAGACGACGCCTCACTGTGACCTCACCATGTCGTCCCCAGAGAACTCTACCACAGTGTACAACGGTTTTGACTAGGTGGAATATAGCTATGACCGGAAGTGAAGTTTTCGTAGCAGGTTAGGAGAAGTAACGTAGCAGGTTAGGAGAATTAGGTTAAAGTTAGGAAAAGGGTAAGGGTTAGCTAAAATGCTCTTCTAACCAGCTACGAAGTCACTTCCGGTCATAACTGTACTCCATCTAGCCACAACTATGTACAACCCTCTGGAAGTTTTTACTGATCTTTCACTTCCTGTCTCTGTCTTTTATTTGTGGTAACTTTATTATGCTGGCTAAATTGTTGCAAACTTGACTTTGTACGTCATAGAAAAACCGGAACACTCAAAGTACTAACGCTAACTTTCGTTTTTGAAAGTATTGTCTTCACCAAATAAAAATGTCTTAAAAAATGATAAATAATATAATATGCCATTTAGCAGACGCTTTAATCCAAAGCGATTTACAGTCGTGCGTGCATACATTTTTGTGTATTGGTGGTCCCGGGGATCGAACCCATTACCTTGGCGTTACAAGCGCCGTGCTCTACCAGCTGAGCTAAGAGGACCACAATGAATAATAATACATGATGAATAATCAGTTGAATTATTAACAGTTGATGTTTAATTATAGTTGTTTGTTTTTCATATTGGAGATGTTGGAAACTCAAGTTTCTCTTTCAATCAATAATAAAAAAGTAATTTTTTTTTGCTTTTCATGGTAAAGAACTATGTTAACTATGTAAGATAACTAAGGAACTTCCAAAAAAACAAGTTAAATCATTCAAACAACAGACTTTACTTGTTAGTCAAAGGAGTTGCTACAGTTAAATACCAGTTACAGCTGGGTTATAGCTGCACAGTTAGCTATAAGTGGCGCAGTGGTCTAAGGCACTGCATCGCAATGATCCTGGTTCGAATCCAGGCTCGGCCGCGACCGGGAGACTCATGGGCAGCGCACAATTGTCCAGGGTAGGGGAGGGAATGGCCGGCAGGGATGTAGCTCAGTTGATAGAGCATGGCGTTTGCAACGCCAGGGTTGTGGGTTCGATTCCCACGGGGGACCAGTATGAAAAAAAATATATGTATTCACTAACTCTAAGTCGCTCTGGATAAGAGCGTCTGCTAAATGACTAAAATGTAAATATGCGCCTTTTAGCTGTGTGTTCGTCAGGTGTCTGTTTGCACAATTTATTTTGGGCAGTGCTCCTCACCCCTCTGGCCAGGTATGTGTTTCTGAAAAGTCATTCTGTGAGTTCAGATTCAAGCCCCGTTTATACCTGGTGCTAACATGTGTCCTGATATTGTCCACATTCTGATTGTGTAGACGATTAAAATAACTGATTGGTATCAGATCTTCCTGACCACCTCCGGAGGTATTCTGGGATGCGTTATAATGTATCTAGATGTCTTAGAAGCGTAAACAGATCTGGATTACCAAACCATTTAAACCGTCCCTCTAAAATCATTGACAGGTGGCACCATTGCATCGACGCATCACTATTTGTCTTAAAATAAAAATTAGCATTACACTGAAATATATACATTTTTTGAGAAAGGGGATCATCAAGATTAGAAAACTGTGACCTTCTGTCCAGTGTCTAGCCCACTGCACCAGCAGGGGGAGGGCACCAGCCCTTTTTTTCACAGTCCGAAAGCTGTTCAGTCAGAAAGTTAGAAATGTATAAAGTTAGTATATTATAAATGTGATTAGTTAGGAACGTTGGTTAAGGTTGGAAAACCAAAGTCGCAACTGGGATTTCGAATTCGCAACTTCGCGGGTTGCAACCTGCATTTAATGCTGCATTCGTAACCAAGTGGGAAAGTGGTAATTACCAGTTGTGAATTCGTAAATACCAGTTGGATGCATTTAACGTGCTTTGAACTCATTGAGAAACGCTGATTGGCTAATGGCCAACAAGCTATGTCAACCATAAACTAAAAGTACAACTATCACGCTTGTAAACAAATTAGTGTTCAAAAACCATATGAATAGATAGCTTTTTATAAATAACGCTTTGCAACATTTAACTTCCGTAAATGCTATTAGAGGTAATTTCATCCAACCAATCAATTCATCTCCCAACTACAGCCGAAGGAGGATCACAATCAATTATTTTAATCGTCTACTCTACGAATTTGGACCCAATCAGAATGTGGACAAGATAAGGACACATGTTAGCACCAGGTATACATGGGGCTCAGAGGAAGCTCCTCAGAGGAGGAAGGGGAGGACCATCCTCCTCAGTGAATTTCAAAAAAATTAAAATAGTGAAACATTTAAGAAGTTATCCTTTTTAGATAAAACTATACAAAATATATTAACGTCACCAAATAATGGATTAAAACACACTGTTTTGCAATGAAGGTCTACAGTAGCCTCAACAGCACTCTGTAGGGTAGCACCATGGTGTAGCCGGAGGACAGCTAGCTTCCGTCCTCCTCTGGGTACATTGACTTCAATACAAAACCTAGGAGGCTCATGGTTCTCATCCCCTTCCATAGACTTACACAGTAATTATGACATCTTCCAACGTATCAGAGCTCTTGCAGCATGATCTGACATGTTGTCCACCCAATCAAAGGAACAGAGAATGAATCTAGTACTGAAAGCATAAGCTACAGCTAGCTAGCACTGCATCAAATGTGGTGAGTAGTTGACTCAAAGAGAGAGAAAGACAATAGATGAACAGTTCTGAACAAATTTATTTCTTGAAAAATGAAGGAGGAGCGAGAGAGAGAGAGAAGAGAGAGAAGAGAGGAGAGAGAGAGAGAGAGAGAGAGAGGAAGCTATATTTCGTCATTTCTTTTCACTTTCACTTACTTAGCTAGCAAATGCAGCTAGCTAGTTTAGCCTACTCAAACACCCGGCTCAAACAGAGAGATGCTATGTTAGCTAGCTGGCTATGACTATCCAACACTGGAACTCTTCTAAGTCAAGGTAAGCATTTGGTTTTACAAACGTATTGCCACCGGGGCCCACCGGTGTAACTGCTAAACTGCTTACTGAATGTACGCCGTACTGCATGATTGTAGCAGGTTTACTAACATGTTAGTTCTATTAGCTATGTTGACTATGACGTTACTTTAGCTAATATGTTGACAACGATGTAGGTGTGTATAGCGGTTATGATATGGTTTGGCTTGGAAAGGTTTTTTCGCCTGGTCACAAACAGCTGATGGGTTCTGCATTGAATTCCACAAGCGAAGGGAAAAGGTGAGAAGAGGAGAGAGGAGGAGAGAGGAGGAGAGAGGAGGAGAGAGGAGGAGAGCGTGTAGACGCGAGAAGGAATACAACGAGCTGTTTGTATGTGGCTATGAAAGTGAACTGTTTGCGTGTGATCAGGGGTGTATTCATTCCGCCGATTCTGTTGAAAAATGTTTCCTAAATGGAAGCAAATGGAATGAAACGGGGATAAACATGCCTGAATTTGTCCAATAGAAACTCTTGTTTGCAACTGTTGGACTAATGATTACACCCTAGATCAGCTAGATGCAGGCATGAGTGTGCAAGGCGGTATTGAATGTGTGTGCACCTACATTGTAAACCTTCATTCATAGGCTAGTTTGTAGCAACCTCATGATGGGTATGGGGAAAATTGAGTATCATGTAGTAGCCTAAACCTATCGATGTTACATTGAACTGAGTGAATGGAATATGAATGACAGACATCCAATATGCTGTAATAGAATTTAAGGCCATGCTCATAAAACATTTTTTATCGTCCTCCCTCATCTTCAATGGCACCGACCGCCACTGATTGCGCTTTAGACTGGGAGCAGTGGGTTTGATCTGCATGTGTGAAAATAGCTGCAGAGGTGCAACTTGTCCAGAACAGTCTGGACTACTGAGCAATGTTCTATAGATTATTCTACTGTCATGGAGGGGTTCAGTCCAATATGCAAATGTGGATGTCAATGATTACAGATGCTTGTTAGCTTGGAGTCGGACCGTTCTCGACCTCACTGCGGTACTCCAGCCAGTCTTTATACGGCAAGGTCAGGGTTCGAAGATGCTTGTAAAAATTGTAAAAATTGTAAAAATAACCTGGGAGCCACTGCAGCTGACAGGAAGTGGTTTGCCTCCAACGATCTGAATTTGAATAATACAATACCCGCTTTTAATCTTCATTTACCTCAGCAGTACCAAGGAAGCCAATTTTACCTGCCACTCAGCATTTGACAGACTGAATTGCTTTGATTTATTCGCAATTTTAAAAGTTTAGGCTAATGAAGTGTGTACGTGCTAATGATAGTGTAAGTGCTGAATGGAAGATAAGGGTAGCTAGTCTTCCACTGCCCTCAGGGAAGCACATTGATCCACAGCTCCTTGCTGAAAGAGGAAAAAAAAACATTCCATGCAACATGAAAAAACAAGTTTATTCTGATTAACTTCCCACATAATCCTCACCCTAGTGTAAAGAATGTTTCATGACACCTATTCATGTACATATTGACATCCATACTGTGGTTATTCACAGTGAAAATATACTTTTTTACAGATATGGGTGGTTACAGAGATGCCACTAGGTGAAAAAAATGAATTAAAAGCCCCAGTGTTAAAAGGGGAGGTGTGAGGTTGGCCAATCAAATGTAATAAGATCAGTATGTACAGCGCCTTGCAAAAGTATTCATCCCCCTTGGCGTTTTTCCTATTTCGTTGCATTACAACTTGTCATTTAAATTGATTTTTATTTGGAATTTCATGTAATAGAAATACACATTATAGTCCAAATTGGTGAAGTGAAATGAAAAAAATTACTTGTTTAAAAAAATTATAGAAAATACATAACGGAAAAGTGGTACGTGCATATGTATTCACCCCCTTTGCTATGAAGCCCCTAAATAAGATCTGGTGCAACCAATTACCTTCAGAAGTCACATAATTAGTTAAAGAAAGTCCACCTGTGTGCAATCTAAGTGTCACATGATCTGTCACATGATCTCAGTATATATATACACCTGTTCTGAAAGGCCCCAGAGTCTGCAACACCACTAAGCAAGGGGCACCACCAAGCAAGCGGCACCATGAAGACCAAGGAACTCTCCAAACAGGTCAGGGACAAAGTTGTGGTGAAGTACAGATCAGGGTTGGGTTATAAAACAATATCCAAAACTTTGAACATCCCACGGAGCACCATTAAATCCATTATTAAAAAATTGAAAGAATATGGCACCACAACAAACCTGCCAAGAGAGGGCCGCCCACCAAAACTCACCAGGCAAGGAGGGCATTAATCAGAGAGGCAACAAAGAGACCAAAGATAACCCTGAAGGAGCTGCAAAGCTACACATCGGAGATTGGAGTATCTGTCCATAGGACCACTTTAAGCCGTACACTCCACAGAGCTGGGCTTTATGGAAGAGTGGCCAGAAAAAAGCCATTGCTTAAAGAAAAAAATAAGCAAACATGTTTGGTGTTCGCCAAAAGGCATGTAGGAGACTCCCCAAACATATGGGAGAAGGTACTCTGGTCAGATGAGACTAAAATTGAGCTTTTTGGCCATCAAGGAAAACGCTATGTCTGGTGCAAACCCAACACCTCTCATCACTCCGAGAACACCATCCCCACAGTGAAGCATGGTGATGGCAGCATCATGCTGTGGGGATGTTTTTCATCGGCAGGGACTGGGAAACTGGTCAGAATTGAAGGAATAATGGGTGGCGCTAAATACAGGGAAATTCTTGAGGGAAACCTGTTTCAGTCTTCCAGAGATTTGAGGCTGGGATGGAGGTTCACCTTCCAGCAGGACAATGACCCTAAGCATACTGCTAAAGCAACACTCAAGTGGTTTAAGGGGAAACATTTAAATGTCTTGGAATGGCCTAGTCAAAGCCCAGACCTCAATCCAATTGAGAATCTGTGGTATGACTTAAAGATTGCTGTATACCAGTGGAACCCATCCAACTTGAAGGAGCTGGAGCAGTTTTTCCTTGAAGAATGGGCAAAAATCCCAGTGGCTAGATGTGCCAAGCTTATAGAGACATACCCCAAGAGACTTGCAGCTGTAATTGCTGCAAAGGGTGGCTCTACAAAGTATTGACTTTGGGGGGGGTGAATAGTTATGCACGCTCAAGTTTTCTGATTTTTTGTCTTATTTCTTGTTTGTTTCACCCCAAAAAATATTTTGAATCTTCAAAGTGATAGGCATGTTGTGTAAATCAAATGATACAAACCCCACTAAAAATCAATTTTAATTCCAGGTTGTAAGGCAACAAAATAGGAAAAATACCAAAGGGGGGTGAATACTTTCGCAAGCCACTGTAGACAGAACAATACTAAAGTCACTTATTTTGAGAAATGTACAAATTAGACCGCTTTCAGGTTGGATCTGTGTTGCTGAATGAATGTACACATTTATCTTGGTAATGTGAGGGCAACAGGTTTGACAGTAAACAATATCAAAATCCGACATACACCATATATTTGTCTGTAACATGTTGTCTTGGGCTGCAAATTTAAATAAATAAACATTGAGAATACTTTCATATTTTACAAATAGAAAATAAGACTTTTATGCATGTTGTCCTCGATACAAATTCATCATGATTGTCATTTAGTGCAGACAAAAAGAGCAAGAAAAAGTATACTGCACAGGAACATACAAATCTACATACATGTTACATCCTCAATCTCTGTCTTTGTTAAATTAAAACATATATTACTATGTACTTTGAATGAAGAACAACTGAGCGTCCTTAAACATTGCTCATGGTTATGACTGTATTGGCAAGCGATGGCTCTATGTTCCCCAGACAGTGGTCTGAGACAGTTCAAGAGTTGTTTAGCCATTAGAAAGGAAAGCCTTGACTGGGTTGTCATTGTCAGTGCTGTGTAGGGTACGTCTGATAAGACGTTGGAAAGCAGTTAACTTTTTCCTCATTGGCATCAATACCAATCCCTCCAAAAAAAATGTAAAAAGATGTTTTCGTTTTTCAAAATCCATTTTTTCCCCCTCTTAAAAAAGTAAGTAGAGTTCATATCATTAGTAGTTAAGGGTGCTTTTCTAAATCATTGTCTGAACTAATTCAGGCGCTGTTTTTACATTCAGCAAGACATCTGTTTTGTGAGATTGTGTCCTCTTAGATGCTCCTGCAGCATTGCGAGGGAAACCCCATGTTTACTCTCCCTAGGAGATGAAGTGTCAAAGGGGCTGTGCTGTGCTCTGTTACCTCCTGCCCATCTCGTTCTGTCTCAGGAACTGGATGTTGCTGCTGCTGTCTGCCAGTTCTGGGTACTGCTCCACAGGCAGCACATAGTACCCATCGTAACCTGGCACCTTCCCTGTTGCCAGGAGCTGCTGCCTCTCTCCCTCTGCCCACAGCCTCCCTCCCTCTCTGCTCTCTCTCAGACGCTGCTGCTCTCTCATCCAGGCCCCCGACTGGGCTCTCTGGTGGGCCTGCTCCAGCAGGCGACCCCTCTCCTTCTCCAGCACGTCAGCCGCCAGGCCGTAACGTACGCTCAGGGACAACGCCACCGTGTGGATCTCCACGGTGACACCCCGGCGAGAGCGTCCACTCACAGTCACGTTGACGCCGTTCTCCAGGGCTTTCCTCCCACTGCTCAGCCCCAGAGACAGCAGGTCACTGTCAGCAAGGCCCAGCTTTACAAAGAAGTGGCAGTCCTTCCCGTCTATGGTGTAGTGGGTTCCCTCCAGATAGACGGCGTTGTTCAGGACCTGGGCCACTTTGCGGCTGTCCTCGCTGGCCAGGCCTGATACACCAGTCACCACATGGCCCTCCTTGATGGCCAGCATCATGCCCCGGCCCACGATGGGGATCTTGGTGCCGAACCAGTAGCCGGGCTTGTCCCGTTTGGCCCGGCGCTCCTTGTTGAGCAACCTCCCCTCCAGGGCCATGAAGGCCTGGTTGTGGCGTTCTGCTGCATGCTGCACCCCTGTTATCAGCTGGAAACAGCAGAGGGTCAGCCGGACAAGTGATTGTTTTATTTAAATTATGAACATAAATTACATTGAGATTGGCCTGTGTAGTCTTAGTTATCATTAGCTCAAATATGTATTTTATAAACAACTCACCGGAACAGTCTCAGAGTCCTGGCTTGCCAGTAGTTCATAAGGCGGATCAACAAAATACATGGAGTGTCTGGGGAAACCTGGTATGATGTTACTGAGCTGGAAACCAAACATCACCAGCCAGCTCTTCACGTCTGCAAAATAGATTTACATTCATTTAAACACGGCAAGATGTCACAACATAATTAGCTTACTTGATGGATTTTTTTTTTTCAGAACAGGAAAACAAAACGCAATCATCGTTACCTGTCACATAGCTCTTGATGTCAATCATGTCACTGAGTGGGTTGTTGTTCTTAAACATGTACAGATTGAACGGGGCTGGTTCCTTGCCGATTTTAGGTAGGAGTTTATGGTCTGGTGCAGTCCATCTGCCTGCCACCACATCGTAGTCCCTCTGGGCAAAGTGCACCAGGTTGGTGAGTGGGTCGTAGAGCCCCCCGTGGAAGCCCACCACCATGTTGAAGTCAGGGTTGGAGTCGTGGTACACCTCCCCGTAGGCAGTGTACTGGAGCTGCTTGACCATCTGTCCGTTGCTGCTGAAGACGGCGAGCGGCGTGCCCGTGTTGTCCGAGGCGACGTAGTAATCCTCCCCGCCGCTCACCTCCATGGCAAACAGATGGCCCTGCAGGTCGTAGTAGAAGGAGGTGATCTCCCCTCCAGAGTGGTTGTAAACGTGGGTGATCCTGCCGGGGTAGTTGAGGTCAGCGTAGAAGAACTGCAGGTGCTCTCCCTCGTTGGTCTTCCTGGAGACGCGGCGGCCCAGACCATCGTAGCGGTAACGGACGCTCCACCCCCTGGGCGTGCGGCTGTACGCCTGCTCCAGCAGCCCGTTGGAGTTGTAGTCGAACACGTCGGCGCCGCGCTGGCTCAGGACGCCGTCCTCGTCCACGCGGTACTGCATGTCGCCCAGGCGGGTGATGCGGTCTCGCAGGTCGTAGCGCAGCGGCAGCAGGCGGGCGCTGTTCCCAGGGTTCAGCAGGTGCAGGTTGCCGTTCAGGTCGTAACTGTAGCGCCAGGTGGACCAGTCGTTGACTTTGACCCCGACAAGCTGGCCGTCGCCGTCGTACTCATAGCGGTACTGTGTTGTGTTAGCATACGGCCCGATCTTCAGCTCTCTCTTGATGACCCGACCCATGCTGTCATACTGCACCGTCATCCAGTACATGAGCGAGCGGAAGATCTCGTACTGCACCTCTTTGATGCGGCCGTGGGCGTCAAAGTGCTTGCTGAGGGTCATCACTGCCGTGGTGATAATCTGGTTGATGTCATAGTATATAATGCCAAACTTGCCAAAGTGCTCCACCTTGCCTGAGATGTCATCGTAGCGGTAGAGGTCCAGGGGCAGGGGCGTCTCGCCAATCACAGGCTTGATGCTGGCCACGCGGAAGCTGTTGTCGTGGTAGGTGTAGTCGAAGCGGGCGTTGACCATGCCCTCCTCAGAGAAGCGGTACATCTGTCTGTCCACCAGGGGGCCTATTTTACGGTAACGGATTGTGCAGGAGAACCCGCCGCTCTGCAGGTTGACCATCTTCAACACTCCGGTCGTCTCGTCGTAGCCGAACGTAACGGCCGTGCCGTCGTACAGAACCTCAGACAGCTTGGCCAGCTTGCCGTACTTGTACATGACGTGTCGGCCCGTGCCCAGGTAGAAGGTGGCACGTGGTCGTCCGTCCTCGCTGAAGTCGTGGATGACGGTGGCGTTGCTCTCGGGAGGGTTGTAGATGTTGCGGATGTAGCCGACGGACACGTGGGTGGACATGGTGTGTCTGGCCATGCTGGGCATGGTGACAGAGGTGAGACGCCCTGAGGTGTCAAACTCAAACACATACTGCTTCTGACTCTGGAGGAGCAGCACCATGGACTGGGGAGGGAGATGGAAAATACAATACATTTAGCCTTTTATTCTGTACTGTTGTCTGGACATCCACAACAACAGACACCTTGAAAAACTTTAACAACAAAACTCAGGGACAGGCAAGAGTGGAAAACTGTCTTGACACTTTGTTCCCAGGCAACTAACAGTACACACAGAGACACATGCAGACATACAGAGACACACACAACACACACACACACACACACAGAGACCCCCACACACACACAACACACACACCCAGTAGTGTATCAGAATGCCTCACCTTGTCCAGATAGCTGAAGCTCCACACCTTCCCGTCCACAAAGGTGCGTGAGAGGATGCGTCCGAAGGTGTCAAACTCGCTCCTCTGGCTCATGCTGCCTCTCTGCAGGCCCACCAGGCGTCCGGTGGGGGAGTAGGACACGTTGACCACAGCCAGGCTGCTGCTGGGAAGCCAGGTGGCTGGACGGCCCTGCTGGTCGTACATGATCCTCAGCGTGAACTTACGGTGGTCGTCATAGATCTTCTCTGTGCGAGTGTTGCGGTCAAAGTCGATGGAGAGGAGGTTCCTGCCGTGGGCCTGAGCAGAGTGAGGAAGGACATCACATTAGTCACAGGTACGTGAGGTATGAGAGGAAGACACCCTACGCTTTAAAATATTGTTTCTAAAAACTGAAAAACTCAATTTCCTCTCCTTTGCCAACTAGCAAAGCTAGTACAAGCAGAGCTGGCTGTGTACAAGTCATATATATATATATATATATATATATATTTAAATTCAACAATATTACTCTCTAAAGTGTATATTGTAGCTCTATTTTCCTTCTCAGTGACACATGCTACCATACAGAGAGGGTCTTTAGTCTGACAGACAACAAGCTGCATTGATTAAAAAACCTCCAGAAATGGACTGACATTAGAAACTGAGCACTCCAGCTTACCCTCAGCTTCCTGCCATAGACGGTCACTTTGCTTTTGATTACTTCCTTCCTCATCCTCCACTCGATAGAATTCAGCCCGCTGTCGGTGGGCAGAGTGATGTTGCGCCGACCAATGGTAGGGCTGACCGAGCCGGCTAGGATGTGGGGCTCTGTGTGGAAGCTGAGGCCCATGCCGTTGGCATACGATACCCGGAGAGTGCCATTGTAACAGAACTGGTAGTTGTTCCGTACTTGGTCTGCAGGGGGGAGCAGCACACACACACACACACACACACACACACACACACACACACACACACACACACACACACACACACACACACACACACACACACACACACACACACACACACACACACACACACAGTTATATGAGAAGTGAGAAACTGAAGGCACGTTTTATTACAGAGAAGACATTCCATTTGATCTGATTGAGGAAATGCGTTCCCTGGATCTGTGTACTTTCCTCCCAGACAATAACAAGTATCCTCTCTCAGAATGACATGACCAAAGATAAAGAGGTTTTTAGTCTCTCAGCAAAATGCAGAACATGAGCCTTTTATTCAATTTACATGCAGTAACGAGATCATGGACTACATCTGAGGAGAAAAGGTATCTGGAAGCAAAATAATCCATGGAGTTTAACCCGAGGAAACTTCTTGAACACGTCTAACAAGACAAGAGTACTCAAAACCAGCTTTTAACGTCTTTCAAACTCAATTTATCTCCTTGAAACAGGAGGAGTAAAGTTTGTGAGCCTTTAAAGACATATTTACTTTGTAGAGGCCATTTCAGTCAGAACTCCCACATTAGATTGAAATAAATTGTGCAGTTTAAGGTAGCCAAGTCACTTTTCCCTCTTTTACGAGCCCCCCACCAGGGCAGACTTTCATATAAATCTCTTAAATTCTTATTCTCATGACTCCAGTAGTTTCCAGACGTACAGATGAAATTGCATTTATTTTCTGTCAGACCTCCTCCGCGAGTCAGTGGGGAAATCCATTCTCCCTCTTGCTCTTCCACCCTCCCTGCTAAACGGCTGAAATAACCTCTGGGATCAGGGGCCGTCTTGTTGGGCAGCAATATGATGAAATTCCAATTCGTATAATATATTTTTTATGAGAAATCATCCTTTTAGGTGACATGTTAGTTACCTTGCACCACGGTGTAGGACGCTTCCACAGAGGACAGGTTGGTGATGACGGTGACGTCACCGTCTCTGTTGGAGCTCTCCATGTCGACGTTGATGGACTGCTCCATCTCCCGGTGCAGGCTGGTCACCACTCCCGTGGGGTAGGTGACGTTAGTCAGACGTCCCTCACTGTCATACCTGTATGGGGAGAATAGGACGGAGCTGAGCCAACGGGGCCATGGAGGAAAAATCCTACATGTGCTGGAAAATAAAGCTTGATTGTTTAATCAAATGTGAGAACAACAGATGTCCTGTAATGTAATGTTGTTGTATTTTTTTTGTCATTTAGCAGACGCTCTTATCCAGAGCGACTTACATGAGCAATTAGGGTTAAGTGCCTTGCTTAAGGGCACATCGACAGATTATTCACCTAGTCGGCTCGGGGATTAGAACCAGCGACCTTTCGGTTACTGGCACAACGCTCTTACCCACTAAGCTACCTTCCACCCCATGTAATGTAATGTATTGTAATGTAATGTAATGTAATGTATTGTAATGTAATGTAATGTATTCGAATCCAGGCTCTGTCGTAGCCGGCCGCGACCGGGAGACCCATGGGGCGGCGCACAATTGGCCCAGCGTTGTCCAGGGTAGGGGAGGGAATGGCCGGCAGGGATGTAGAGCATGGCGTTTGCAACGCCAGGGTTGTGGGTTCGATTCCCACGGGGGGCCAGTATGAAAAAAATAAAAAAATAATGTATGCACTCACTAACTGTAAGTCGCTCTGGATAAGAGTGTCTGCTAAATGACAAAAAAATGTAAATGTAAAATGTAAATGTATTCAGTGTAATACCAGGGTCAGACACCAGATGGCGACAGTCACATGACCATCCTGTAAACCATACACACTCTCTCTCTCTCGCATTATTTCCACGCCAAAAAATGGCGAACACTTATTTACTTCAGCCCACATGAACATGTGAGTTATATCACCGAATGGTTAATTTACCCAGTCGCATTACACATATTATACAAGTCAATTCACACATACTCATAAAAGTTGGTCCATCCAGTCTCATCGGCCTTGGAGGCCAGAAGGCCTGTGTTCGCAGCATAGCTCATCAGCGCCACCTCCTGGTTGAGGGCAGATACGGAGCGCAGGCCGCCGGCAGGGTCCAACCCCATGGTGACCACCTGGTTCTCAGGCAGCAGCACCAGCCTCAGCTGGCCAGATCCGTCCCTCCTCACCCTCAGGGTGTTGTTACAGTTATCAGCCACAACAGCCAGCTCCCCGTCTGGCCCGTAGGTGAAGTTATAGAGGGGTTCTCCGGTGATCAGACTGACTGTCTGTCTGTGGAGCCCATCTCTACTGAACACATAGAGCTCCTGTTCCCATGGTGACCCCACCTCGTAAAGCCCCACGGGCGTGGCCATGGGCCTGTTGCGCCTCACTGCCCGCACACGGATGTTGTTTAGGTCAGCGATAAACAGCGTGCCATCGGGAGACACGGCAAGCGAGGAGGGGGCGTTAAGCCCGGCGTCCGTGGCGTAGCCCTCGTCGCCAAAGAAGCATTGACAGTTGATGTCGTTCTTGCAGTCACACTCAGCGGTGGCGCCGGCCAGCAGAGAGATCTCTCCGGAGGCGCTGACCTGCCGCACGCGGTTGATCTTCTTCTCGTCCGTCTCGGCGATGTAGAGCACGCCGCTGTGGGAGATGGCGATGGCCGTGGCGCTCTCCAGAGCCGAGTGGATGGCCAGCTTGCTCAGGGAGTAGTCGATGCCTGGGACCTGGCAGTGCATGGGCCTCCCAGCGACGATGCTGACCTGGTGGTTCTCAGTGATGCGCATGATCACATTGTTCTCCAGAACATACAGGGAGTTGTCTGTGGGGTTCACCGCCAGGTCAGTGGGCCATTCCAGACGCACCTAGATCAACAGACACAGAACACATGAGTCGTCACAAATCCACTGGACCCCCCCAAAGGGCCTATAAGTCCCAAAGGGCCTATAAGTCCCAAAGGGCCTATAAGTCCCAAAGGGCCTATAAGTCCCAAAGGGCCTATAAGTCTCAAAGGGCCTATAAGTCTCAAAGGGCCTATAAGTCCCAAAGGGCCTATAAGTCTCAAAGGGCCTATAAGTCCCAAAGGGCCTATAAGTCCCAAAGGGCCTATAAGTCCCAAAGGGCCTATAAGTCTCAAAGGGCCTATAAGTCCCAAAGGGCCTATAAGTCTCAAAGGGCCTATAAGTCCCAAAGGGCCTATAAGTCCCAAAGGGCCTATAAGTCCCAAAGGGCCTATAAGTCCCAAAGGGCCTATAAGTCCTAAAGGGCCTATAAGTCCAAAACATTAAGATATAAAACATAGAGTTCCCTCCTGACCTGACTGACGTCCATGCTGGAGTCACAGCTGAGTGGGCGGACCGCTGTGAGGTCATTGGTCTTGATCAGGGTGGAGATGATGCCGTTCTGGTCCACCTTGCGGATCATGGTGGCGTCAACAAAGTACATGAGGCCGTTCTTATCCACAGCGATCCCTGACAGACAGAAAGAAATAAGAAAGGCGGAGTTAGAAATCATAACCCTTTTGACATGTGAAAACGAGTTCTGGTGCTGCTAACACAAACAGTCAAAACAAAGTCAAGGTTGGGCTCATCAAGCATTCTGTTGTAACATCATACTGACATCAGGATGTCGGTGTTTTAACGTGTCATCTCTCCTGTGACACCAAGTGACAGTGCAACACTCCGCCTGGCGGTTTGGTGTCAAGAAGAGCCGCCATCTCTTTTCCAGGTCACTGCTCTGAACAAATCACTGTCATTTACATACCCCGCTTCCCGAGGATAGCCTATCACTAGATAGATATTGAGCAGTGGAGGCTGCTGAGGGGAGGACGGCTCATAATAATGGCTGGAACGGAACTGATGGAATGGCATCAAACACCTGGAAACCATGGAAACCATGTGTATCATGTATTTGATACCATTCCACTGATTCCGCTCCAGCCATTACCACGAGCCCGTCCTCCCTAATTAAGGTGCCACCAACCTCCTGTGATATTGAGTGACAGCTAAACACCCCAAATGAACAGCAGGTGAACCTGTGTAAAATCCCAAAATATGAGTGCTTCCTACAAGGCTGTGTAAAAGTGACAGTCAGCTATAACAATTCTAATCCTTAAGGAAATTAGATGAGCGGAATGGATTTTATAGTGAACGTGTGGAGCACAGCCACCCTGCATCAGTACTCAGTAACAAGTCACTGTCACCTCCCCAGTCAGGGTTGATAGCCCCTGCCCCTGGTACTCCCCCCACGACGCCAGGACAGCGGAGTCACTGTCACCTCCCCAGTCAGGGTTGATAGCCCCTGCCCCTGGTACTCCCCCCACGACGCCAGGACAGCGGAGTCACTGTCACCTCCCCAGTCAGGGTTGATAGCCCCTGCCCCTGGTACTCCCCCCACGACGCCAGGACAGCGGAGTCACTGACCACCTTCCGGAGACACTTGAAACCCTACTTCTTTAAGGAATACCTGGAATAGTATAAAGTAATCCTTCTATCCCCCCTCCCCCACCCCCCCATAAAAAAAAATAAGAAGAAAAGTGGTTGTCCCACTTGCTATCATAAATTGAATGCACCAATTTGTAAGTCGCTCTGGATAAGAGCGTCTGCTAAATGATGTAAATGTAAATGTACTCACCCCTGGGGTTCATGAGTGCGGCCTCCACGGCCTTGCCCCCGTCCCCACAGCGAGCCTCGTCGAAGGGGACACACTGCTCGCCGGTCCCAGCCACCACCTGGGCATTGTCCAACAACTGCCGTCCACTGGTCAGCGAGCGCACACGGTATATCTGCCGAGAGTTGGTGTCTGAGAGAAAGACCGCCCCAGACATTGGGTCCACCGCTAGGTAGTACTTGTGTGTTGGGTTGTTCCTACGGAGAAATTATAAGATAAAATAATAATAATAACCCGCAGCAACAAAAATCTATTTCAAGTGGTGTGACAGATAATCCCTCAAAGGACTAAAACAGAGATTGGGAATACATTCAATAAGCGTACCAACATACAGGAAGATAACTATCACTTCTGCTACAGCTGTATGTCAGACAATGTCACCAAGCTGTTGGAGGACGCATAACTTACCCATGCCTCAAGTCTTTATTTCTGAAAAACAAAAGAAAGAAAAACAACCTTGTTAGTTTCTGCCCATCATCCCATCATCCTACTTAACCCCTCCCCCACTGATACCCTCCCCCACTGATACCCTCCCCCACTGATACCCTCCTCCACTGATACCCTACCTGAGCTCCAGCACGGCCGTGGTGTTGAGGGTGGGGTAGACCCGGCGGATGAAGTTGAGGTCTCCCACATACAGGCTGCCGTCCCCCCCACAGGCCAGCGCCACGGGGGCCAGCAGCTTGTTGCCCTCGGCCAAACCATTGCAGCTGGGACAGGAGATACTGCGCCTGCGCCCATTACCCATGATGCTGTTGATGACTGGAGGCTGCTGCTCCGACACAAACACGTTCTCTCCACTGCCCTTATGTAAGATCCCTGAAACAGTAGAGGCATTCCGATTCAAAACAATATCCTTTTAGATCCTAAACTTCACAGCCAAGCCAAGAATACAGCTCGGGAACAAAGAACCAGAGACACTTTTTAATCAGCCTCCATCTTAATATTAACTTACTTATCATTTAAGACTTTCAATTCCCTGGGTATCCAAAAATAAAACAAAGTAATTAAATCTGTAATCCAATCCTGTTCAATCTGTTGCTATAGAAACAAAGTGAATGTGAGGGGGTGAGAGTCAGAGTAGTGTATATATATATATATATATAGTGGCTGATAAGTCTGACTGCTATCTGATTGGCTGATTTACTGCAAATTGAGAAATTATGTGACTAAACTCAACAAAAAGAAGAAACTGTATTATGAAGCCAAGATCAATTATATAAAGAATAATGGAAAAAAAAACTTTGGAATACGTTTAATGAAATTATGGGCAGAAAGACAAATTCAACTCCATCTTTCATCCAATCAGATGGCTTATTCGTCACGTTGCCAATTCTTTTAATGATTACTTCATTGGCAAAGTGGGAAAACTTAAGACAGGAAATGCCAACAACGAACAGTGAGCCATCGTATTCATGCATAATAAAAACTAATAATAAAAAAAAAAGCACTGTAAGTTAGAATTTTGTAAAGTTAGTGTGGGAGAGGTGGAAAAGTTATTGTTATCGGTCAATAATGACAAACCTCCTGGCATTGACAACTTAGATGGAAAGCTACTGAGGATGGTAGCTGACTCAATAGCCACTCCTACTGTCATATTTTTTATCTGAGCCTGAAGGAAATTGTTTCTAACATGTATTGTCTCAGGGGGGTGAATACTTATCTAATCAAGATACATTGTGTTTTATTTTTCATATTTAAAAAATAAAAATAAGTGTTAGAATTTTTCTTCCACTTTGACATTACAGAGTACTTTGTGTAGATCGTTGACCAAAAATGACAACTACATCCATTTTAATCCCACTTTGTAACAACAAAATGTGGTCAAGGGGTGTGAATACTTTCTGATGGCACTGTATGTGTAACTAACCTTGTGGGGAAACACAATTCAGTCCCATTCAAAATCCTATTTTCCCTAACCCTAACCCGTACCCTAACACCTAACCTTAACCCTAACCCTAGCTCCTAACCCTAACCATAAACCTAACCCTAGCTCCTAACCCTAAAACTAACCCTAGCTCCTAACCCTAACACTAAACCTAATTCTAACCCTAAAATGAATTCTTACCTTAACCCTAAACCCCCTAGAAATAGCATTTGACCTCGTGGGGACTAACAAAATGTCGCCAGTTGGCCAAATTTCTGTTTGTTTACTATTCCTGGTGGAGACTTCTGGTCCACACACACACACACACACACACACACACACACACACACACACACACACACACACACACACACACACACACATTCATGTTTTTAAATGGATGTAAAATGTAAAGTCTTTTGTCTGTAATGTATTTTTCATTTTGTGTCAGACCCCAGTAAGACTAGCTGTCGTCATTGGCATCGGCTAATGGGGATCCTAATACAAAAAATTAGTGTTTATCATCTTATTGACCCCCTTGCTTACATTTTACATTTTAGTCATTTAGCAGACGCTCTTATCCAGAGCGACTTACAGTTAAGTGAGTGCATACATTTTCATACTGGCCCCCCCCCCGTGGGAAACGAACCCACAACCCTGGCGTTGCAAGCGCCACGCTCTACCAACTGAGCTACAGGGGACTACACGTCGACTGCTTGTCCCCTGTCTGTCATTGCCCGCACACAGGAACATTCCATTGGTATTCAGGGCACGTGTAATGCTGTCAAAACACAGAGGGCAGTGTTGTAGGAGGAGATACCCAGTGGCACTGCACTGATATACAGATGAGAGAAGACAGGGCTACTTGGATGTACTCAAAGAAGCTGTCCGGTTTCAGTGACCATGTAGCCACACCTTTTTTAACATTTCGCAACACTAAACAAGAACACGTGTGAATGATCTGACTGTGGTAGTAGCCCATCTGTCCTGGTGTGAGTGAAGTTAGTCCTGTTCTAAAGGCTGTAGGTCTGTATGGTGGAAGTGGTTAGTGCGGCAGACCCCAGTGAACACCAACAGCCTATTTTTTAATTTTTTTTTACATTTTTAGCAGACGCTCTTATCCAGAGTGTTAAGTGCCTTGCTCAAGGGCACATCAACAGATTTTTCACCTAGTCGGCTCGGGGATTAGAACCAGCGACCTTTCGGTTACTGGTACAACGCTCTTAACCACTAAGCTACCTGCCGCCCTAGGCTTGTTGGCATGGGTTCAAATCTGACCCACTGCCCTTCCGATTCGCAATCTCTCCTGCCTTTCCTGTCTCCTCTTCACTGTCCTATCGCAATCAAATAAATCAAACCCACAAAATATTAAAACAAAATGCTGTAGGTCGTACCACTGGCAATGTTGAGGGTGTGGTGTTTGTCCAGGGACCAGCCCCCTAGGTTGGAGGGCAGCAGCTCATATCCCTGCAGCACCGCTGTCCTCTTCTCCCATAGGATCTGACTGGGACACGTCTCATACTCAAACCCCACTGACACTGTAGAAGAACAGAGGAGAATGCCACTTTATTCTCCATCCAAACTTTAGCATCACCTCATAAGTAACACAGAATTTAAAATCACATTGCATGGCACATACAGTCATTGAATGCTTTAAAATGTACTCTTCGCCAGTCACGTGGACAAGCGCATCAGGTTCAGTTTGCTTCAATAAGAATGTTAATCAGGCGAGTGAGATTTAATGAGACGTGTGTGTGTGTGCGCAGAATTAAGCGTGATCACATGCTGTATGTGTGAATGCACGGGGCCCCGAGGTAGACAACTGTTCACACCTACACAGTTTCACACAGTATGTTACTGTGTAGGTGTCAACTTAATTAAACGTGTGCTAATGTAGTGAAGGACTTTTGTTTGATTAGCTGAGTGAGAGATTGTCAGAAAGTCACAACACAATGTTGTGGTAACAGATGACATTGTACTGTGTCTGGATAGATACATCTAATATATAACGGACCAAACATCTCACGCTGCTACTCACCAGATGCCTGGGTCAGACCATAGACCCTCTGCCTGTAGGCATCTGTCTTGTCCCAGATGTAGGTGTAGGCCAGGTTAGGAGAGGCGTGGAACCACTTCTGGAAGAGATGCCCCTCCACGGCCACCATCAGGTGCACCTTGGCCAGGGACAGGGGTACCAGGGCCTGGGTCATGGTCACCTTCAGCAGGGCGCGGTACCCCGGGGCACGAGAGCTCAGGTAGCACAGCTTCAGACCTGTGCCCGGGATCTCCAGCTGCTCATGAACCACCTAGGAGGAGCAGGGAGAGAGGGAGTCAGTGAAAGAAAGAGGGAGAGGAAGAGAGAGACGTGAGAGAGAGAAGAGACAAGGAAGTGTGAGAGAAAGATAGACGGAGAGAGAGAAACAGAGAAAGAGAGCGAGAGAGAGAGAGAGAGAGAGAGAGAGAGAGAGAGAGAGAGAGAGAGAGAGAGAGAGAGAGAGAGAGAGAGAGAGAGAGAGAGAGAGAGAGAGAGAGAGAGAGAGAGAGAGAGCTGTGTATGTACCTGAGTCTCAGGGATGATGTGCCTTTCTGCAGGGTGGGAGCTGTAGAAGGAGGAGAGGGGCGAGGCCACCACCACGGGGTCAGGGTGGACGTAACCGCTGAGGTCACAGGCTGGGATGGTATTCTCCTCCGTCTTCAGCACTAGCGTGTCCATGGCATAGAACCGGTTCCAGGGTAGCCACACTGTGCGCTCCTGGCTCAGGAACGGAGCTCGCTCGAAGCGCAGGGCCAGAGACACACCCCCATTGGCCACCAGGTCAAATCTAGAGAGGAAGAAAAACAGAGGACAGGGGGGTTATAAATACTTTGATCCTCACCGTTCATCCATTCACTCAAAGTCATGGGGGGGCCTAAGGGACATAAATAATACATCTAAAGATCTGTTGTCATGGTCACTTACGTGCCGTCCTGTCGAGTCAGGGTGAAGCCATAGTGAGGGTACCTGACGAACGTCACGTTGACCCCCACCAGGGGAGTCCCGTCCGTGGTCAGGACCTGGCCTCTGATCAACGCCGCCAGGCTGCAAGAGAGGATATAGCTGCTTCCTAACTGAAGGTATGAAGATGGTGGAACAGCGTTCGGAAAGTATTCAGACCCCTTGACCTTTTTCCACATTTTGTTATGTTACAGTCTTATTCTAAAATTGATTAAAATCGTTTTCCCCCTCATCAATCTACACACAATACCCCATAATGACAAAGCAAAAACAGGTTTTTAGAAACTTTAGCAAATGTATTCTAAGTAAAAAACTGAAATATCACATTTACATAAGTATTCAGACCCTTTACTCAGTACTTTGTTGAATCACCTTTGGCAGCGATTACAGCCTCAAATCGTCTTGGGTATGACGCTACAAGCTTGGCACACCTGTATTTGGGGAGTTTCTCCCATTCTTCTCTGCAGATCCTCTCAAGCTCTGTCAGGTTGGATGGGGAACGTCGCTACACAGCTATTTTCAGGTCTCTCCAGAGATGTTCGATCAGGTTCAAGTCCGGGCTCTGGCCGGGCCACTCAAGGACATTCAGAGACTTGTCCCGAAGCCACTCCTGCGTTGTCTTGGCTGTGTCCTTACTGTTATTGTCCTGTTGGAAGGTGACTACTCTCCCTGTCCCTGTCGCTGAAAAATATCCCCACATCATGATACTGCCACCACCATGCTTCACCATAGGGATGGTGCCAGGTTTACTCCGGACGTGACGCTTTGTATTCAGGCTAAAGAGTTCAATCTTGGTTTCATCACCAGAGAATCTTGTTTCTCATGGTCTGAGAATCCTTTAGGTGCCTTTTGGCAAACTCTAAGCGGGCTGTCATGTGCCTTTTACTGAGGAGTGGCTTCCGTCTGGCCACTCTACCATAAAGGCCTGATTGGTGGAGTGCTGCAGAGATGGTTGTCCTTCTGGAAGGTTCTCCCATCTCCACAGAGGAACTCTAGAGCTCTGTCAGAGTGACCATCGGGTTCTTGGTCACCTCCCTGACCAAGGCCCTTCTCCCCCGATTGTTCAGTTTGGTCAGGCGGCCAGCTCTAGGAAGAGTCTTGGTGGTTCCAAACTTCTTCCATTAAACAATGATGGAGGTCACTGTGTTCTTGGGGACCTTCAATGCTGCAGACATTTTTTGGTACCCTTCCCCAGATCTGTGCCTCAACACAATCCTGTCTCGGAGCTCTACGGACAATTCCATTGACCTCATAGTTTGGTTTTTGCTCTGTCATGCAATGTCAACTGTGGGACCTTATATAGACAGGTGTGTGTCTTTCCAAATCATGTCCAATCAATTGGATTTACCACAGGTGGACTCCAATCACGTTGTAGAAACATCTCAAGGATGATAAATGGAAATAGGATGCACCTGAGCTCAATTTCGAGTCTAATAGCAAAGGGCGTTTTTTTATTTTTTAATACATTTGCAAACATTTCTATAAACCTGTTTTAGCTTTGTCATTATGGGGTATTGTGTGTAGATTGATGAGGGAATAAAATAATTTAATCAATGTTAGAATAAGGCTGTAACGTAACAAAATGTGGAAAAAGTCAAGGGGTCTGAATACTTTCCGAATGCACTGTATGACTGTCAAAGTCAGTGGTAATTACTTTAGAATATTCTGACACAATATATGCTGATGTTTACTGTACAACCAGTTGATTCTATCCTGAAGTAAGTGGAATTGATAGATGGGTACACTACCTTGAGTTGAAGGGGTTGTTTCCAGGAATGATGTGGGTACCATCCCTCCCCACCAGCAGCTTGACTCTGTCGTAGAATGACCTGACTTTCAGCGAAGGTGATTGGCTCTGCTGGATGATCTGCAGTGGATCCCTTGCTCCCAGGCACAGTGGATTGGTCAGGCACAGACTCTGAGTGCAGCAGTCGGGATCCATGCAGTCTGTCAGTCCGTCTGCAAGGGGAAGCACATAATAAAATAATCTGGACAGACAGACACCGCTGCAAACTAAATAATGATTCAATGGCATTTTTGATTTGGCATTTTTCCTTTTGTTGTTGAGCAGAATAGAACAAGAGTATTGCTCAAGCAGGGGCAGAGCTGAGACAACAGTGCAACAAAGAACATTTAAAAACATTGCATGCAGGTTTAGCATCTGTATGCCCTCTACAGTATTGGTCTTCACAAAGTTCGCTGCTTCAGTGTTATGAGATATTTTTGTCGGATGTTACTATGGTATGCTGAAGTATAATTACAAGCATTCCATAAGTGTCAAAGGCTTTTATTGACAATTACATTAAGTTTATGCAAAGAGTCAATATTTGCAGTGTTGACCCTTCTTTTTCAAGACCTCTGCAATCCGCCCTGGCATGCTGTCAATTAACTTCTGGGCCACATCCTGACTGATGGCAGCCCATTCTTGCATAATCAATGCTTGGAGTTTGTCAGAATTTGTGGGGTTTTGTTTGTCCACCCGCCTCTTGAGGATCGACCACAAATTCTCAACGGGATTAAGGTCTGGGGAGTTTCCTGGCCATGGACCCAAAATGTTGATGTTTTGTTCCCCAAGCCACTTAGTTATCACTTTTGCCTTAAGGCAATGTGCTCCATCATGCTGGAAAAGGCATTGGTCGTCACCAAACTGTTCTTGGATGGTTGGGAGAAGTTGCTCTCGCAGGATGTGTTGGTACCATTCTTTATTCATGGCTGTGTTCTTAGGCAAAATTGTGAGTGAGCCCACTCCCTTGGCTGAGAAGCAACCCCACACATGAATGATCTCAGGATGCTTTACTGTTGGCATGACACAGGACTGATGGTAGCGCTCACCTTGTCTTCTCCGGAGAAGGTGTTTTCCGGATGCCCCAAACAATCGGAAAGGGGATTCATCAGAGAAAATGACTTTACCCCAGTCCTAAAAAGTTCAATCCCTGTACCTTTTACAGAATATCAGTCTGTCCCTGATGTTTTTCCTGGAGAGAAGTGGCTTCTTTGCTGCCCTTCTTGACACCAGGCCATCCTCCAAAAGTATTTGCCTCACTGTGCGTGCAGATGCACTCACACCTGCCTGCTGCCATTCCTGAGCAAGCTCTGCACTGGTGGTGCCCCGATCCCGCAGCTGAATCAACTTTAGGAGACGGTCCTGGCGCTTGCTGGACTTTCTTGGGCGCCCCTGATGCCTTCTTCAGAACAATTGAACCTCTCTCCTTGAAGTTCTTGATGATCCGATAAATGGTTGATTTAGGTGCAATCTTACTAGCAGCAATATCCTTGCCTGTGAAGCCCTTTTTGTGCAAAGCAATGATGACGGCATGTGTTTCCTTGCAGGTAACCATGGTTAATAGATAAAGATAAATGATTTCAAGCACCACCCTACTTTTAAAGCGTCCAGTCTGTTATTCTAACTCAATCAGCATGACAGAGTGATCTCCAGCCTTGTCCTCGTCAACACTCTCACCTGTGTTAACGAGAGAATCACTGACATGATGTCAGCTGGTCCTTTTGTGGCAGGGCTGAAATGCAGTGGAAATGTTTTTTGGGGATTAAGTTCATTTTCATGGCAAAGAGGGACTTTGCAATTAATTGCAATTCATCTGATCACTCTTCATGACATTCTGGAGTATATGCAAATTGCCATCATCAAAACAGAGGCAGCAGACTTAGTATTAGTATTTGTGTCATTCTCAAAATATTTGACCACGACTGTGTCCACATGAACCACAACATATACATGATTCAAATATATATTCCCTTTCCATTCTTTTCATGATTCTTTTATGAGACAGTTCATTTATTTCTCTTCATCTAATGTTATATTTTCATTAGGATGGGTGTGCTATTTTTTCTCATTCCTAATGTTATTTTTTCTCGAAGGTTCTCCTTTAGAAGTTGTGATCCGCAACCTGCTCCCCAGCACAGTGCCTGCCTGTCCTACTTTTAATCAAAACCAATGACACTGACATCAAAGTCAAACAGGACTTCACTCACAACCCTAAAGGCGTATCGTTTTTCATCTCTCGCTCTCTTTCTACACACTAACACAAGCAAGCGCGTTTCTTCAGAACTGTCAAAACAAACACCGTCAACTATGCAAACAGACTTTTTCTGTCTGATCTTTCAGCTTTTATTCGGTGAAATAATGAACACAGAGACAAACAGAGGGGGAGAGACAGAGAGGGAGGGAGACTGATAAACACAGACAGACAGATTAAGGACGTGAGTAGGAAATATGACAACATCTCCATTGAAGAAGGAAGATTTTTGGATTAACCACAACATCCAGCCTGCCAGGCATCACATTGAAATGGAAATGCTGTTTAAACCCCTTATTGTGCTCTGATCATATTATCCTATTGCTCAGACGGGGGGAGATGAAAGGTAAGATGTAAGAAAAGCATCCGGACTCAATTGCCTGACATACCACAGAGAAAACACTCTTTAAGATCGACATAGCTCTGGCCTTGGCACACTACTTAGCCGCTAAGCTAAGGAGAAATAGACCTGGGTATCATTTTCATGTTAGATAACCCTGCCCAGATAGACTGACTTGGGCTGGCTGGCTGCTTGGAGCGGAGCTGCTGCTTGCCCTGTGAAAAGCATCCATCTCCGAGGCGTCTTTGATCCTCTCACAAATGGTCACAGGAGGGGGTCACTTCATCTTCCACAAGGGAGGGAGGGGTAGATAATATGGGCATCCATCTCAGCAAACTCCAGGTCACTGATCCCCATGCACTCTTGGGAGGAGGAGGTGGAGGCGGCATTGATTCAGCCAGCCTCTCCTCTCCTCTCTCCCCAGCCCGCTCAGTGCTAGCTCACACAGACAGAAGGATTCCATAATTGGGACATTCAGGCCTGATAACACTAGCCCCACAATCACACCTCTTTGATCCTCTAACAACACTCACTGGGAGGAAACCTCATAGAGAAACCCAGGCAGGCGTCTGGCTGTCTGGCTGACTACTGCTCATCCGGGAGAATCAAATAGCTTGTCAATTGCCATACCTGAGAGACGCTGCTGTGCCTTACAAGAGGATATTTACAGGAAATAAAGAGATATTTTCCCCTCATCAGCAGTATAGTTGCACAAATACTGTAAGTGCACCACTGTTGATTCCAAATCAAACCATGACTAATGCATGACAATGTCCTACCTTCATTTTTTCACCCCATAGGCAAATCTACAGCCTTTCTCAGCCTGCCTCCTGTGACCCTTCACCACTCACCTCCTTCGTTGTCCTTGTTGTCGGCACAGGAGATCTCCATGGCAACACTGCAGCCAGGTCCTCTCCAGCCAGTGTGGCATTCACAGTGCCAGCTGTTCTGTCCCAGGCTGCATTGGCCATTCCTGTTACACAGACCCGGGCACCCATCTGAGAGAGAGAGAGAGGGGGAGGGAGGGAGGAAAAGAGAGGAGGGGTGGACAGGGACCAGAGGAGAGGTCAGTAATAGTGATTTAGTGACAGAGTAACTTGTACCAGCTCACCAACATTATATATTTAGTCTCTGTCTGCCGTTGCAGGTTGCAGCACACAACAAGCGCTATAAAAAACACTATTGATTACGTGGCAGGGGGATTGCATTTCATGATAACAATGCTCTTCTTGTGCATGTGGATTTCATACAGCTACAGTATATACCCTAGCATCACAACTGAGGGTTTTGGCGTGCGGTAAATTGTTTTCCTCAATATCCATTCACAGCAAAGGGTATTCAATAAAATAAAGTACACAAGTTCACAGCCGATTAATTTGCGGTGGTTGATTTGCCTCTGGAGGCTGGCTGGGGTGTAATGCTGCCTCAAGAGAGAATTTGATTAGGGGAAGCTGATGAGATTACAAGACACAGGGAGTGAGATCAACAGGAGAGATGCTTTACAGTATATCACTGTAGTCAATGTAATACAGTCAATGTAATACACCCTCAGCATATGTAATATTCTCCCAGGCTAGGTGAATGAAGAGGACATAACGAATGTTGCTGGGACATCTGTCTCAGTGGTGTAGGGTAGGTCTGTACAGGATACTCTCCAGAGTGGCGCAGTGGTCTAAGGCACTGCATCGCAGTGCTAGCTGTGCCACTAGAGGTCCTGGTTCGAATCCAGGCTCTGTCGCGACCGGGAGACCCATGGGGCGGCGCACAGGGTAGGGGAGGGAATGGCCGGCAGGGATGTAGCTCAGTTGGTAGAGCATGGCGTTTGCAATGCCAGGGTTGTGGGTTCGATTCCCACAGGGGGACCAGTATGAAAAATAAAAAAATAATGTATGCACTCACTAACTGTAAGTCGCTCTGGATAAGAGCGTCTGCTAAATGACTAAAATGTAATGTAAATACCAGAGGAATGGGACCAGGCAGTGGGAGGTACTAGACTGTAAATCAACAAAACTCGCCAATGGTGTTTAGTGAATTACCATCTCCAAGGTCAAAAGAGCAGACTTCTCTGAGAGAAAAGAAATGTGATGATAAATGTGAATCTATAAACTGTATTTAATAATCAGAGACTTTCGTCAAAATGGGGAACCCTCAAGATTTACAAATCTAATTAAAGCGTATTAACCTTTTACTTTAAGCCGGCCTAACAACATGGCTGCCGTCCTGATGTGGAGCAGCACAGTCATTAGCATCCCAAAAGGGATGAGCACGCAGCTCCACAGGTACAACCCATCTATAAGTATTCTACCTACTGCTGTGCAGACGTAGCTAAAAGGCCAAGTCCATTAATATTCCCATGGAGGGAGCAGAATGCTGCAGCAGAAATAGCAGCCTACCGGTCTCCACTGAACCTACTTAACATGGAGTAGAAATGCTAATGGACACTGCTAGCTAACTGTGTGTTTACAGCTAGTGTTAACAACTATACATAGCTAGACAGAGAGACAAGCTAACAGGTAGACACTCACAAACAGACACAGATAGACCAAACTGACACGTTAGTCTTACGTTGAACAAAGTACAAGAGAAAAACCAATGCAATGGGGACTGTTAGGAAGGGGTGGAAAGAGTGCACTAGCTGAATATCCCAATATGAGGGACCAATGGGGATGCTAGCGAATGAGTGTTAGCATTACACTACTGTAACTCTAGAACACCAACTACCACTAAGACATTGAGCGCACACGTCACAATACTAAGGATGCCTCTTCAACACGAGCTCTGTTTGAGGCCTGGTGAACTAAAGTACAAATCAGACCGCTACTTGGCCAAATACAATACCTTGTTCCAAGCTATCCCAAAAGTCTGCAAAAAAAAAAAAAAAACATGGCGGGTTTGAGAAGTTGTTTGTGTGTGGAGGAGGAAGTGGGATTCTGAACATGGCGTGGTTCCTCACAGGTAAAGAGAAGTGAGATGGAGGTGACTGACACCAAGGCCACCTCCATCTCTCTCCTCTTTACCTGTGAAAAACAACGCCATGTAATGCTACTGAGCGCGACGTTTGTTGCGTGTTTCTCACTGAAACATGGCTGTCTTCAGACTGTAGTGCCGCTCTTATTGAAGCATTCCCCCCCGGACTACAGCTTTTCATACTCTATCAGAAAAGGGGAAAGGTTGGGGGGACAGCCTCTATTTTTACTAATGCTCTCAGCTGTAGTTTGGCGACTTTGGGTTTTTAAGCATCATGCTACACTGATTAAATGTCAGCCACCAGTGCTGGCCATAACCCTGTATCCCTGTATAGGACACCAAAGCACTGCCCCACTTTCTTTACTGATTTATCTGAACTATTGTCTATTGTCCTTGAGAACTATGATAAAATCATTGTGTTGGGCGATTTTAATATTCATGTTGGCAAAGAGACTGACTCCAAGGCCACTGAATTTATTAATCTTTTGAGCTCTATGGACTTCATCACATTTTACATTTTAGCAGAAGCTCTTATCCAGAGCGACTTACAGTTAGTGAGTGCATAAATGTTTTCATACTGGCCACCCGTGGGAATCGAACCCACAACCCTGACGTTGCAAACGCCATGCTCTACCAACTGAGCTACACGGGACCATGTTACTGGGCCCACCCATAACAGTGGCCATACTCTGGACCTGGTTATTACCAAGGGGCTTTCTATTGACATTTCCTCTATTGTTGATGTTGCTTTATCTGATCACCACTGTGTATTTTTGATTACCTTGTTGCCCATAGCACAGGGTAATACTGAACGCATTATTAAGTGTGTATGAACAATACACCATTACTTATTCTTCCTTCCTCTTGTGATGATTTAGTTGATAACTTTAATAGCAAGTTAAGGGCAACTATTGATGCAATAATAATAATATAATAATATGCCATTTAGCAGACGCTTTTATCCAAAGCGACTAACAGTCATGTGCGCATACATTTTTACGTGTGGGTGGTCCCGGGGATCGAACCCACTACCCTGGCGTTACAAGCGCCGTGCTCTACCAGCTGAGCTACAGAGGACCACAGGGGGTAGCTCCAGTAAAGTTGAACCCCTTGGATGGATGAGGAAACTAATTCATTAAAGATAAATTGGCGCAGTGGTCTAAGGCACTAGTGGCACAGTGGTCTAAGGCACTGCATCGCAGTGCTAGCTGTGCCACTAGAGATCCTGGTTCGAATCCAGGCTCTGTCGTAGCCGGCGGCGACCGGGAGACCCATGGGGGAAGTGTGCAATTGGCCCAGCGTCATCCAGGGTAGGGGAGGGAATGGCCGGCAGGGATGTAGCTCAGTTGATAGAGCATGGCGTTTGCCACGTCAGGGTTGTGGGTTCGATTCCCACAGGGGGTATGAAAAAAAATAATGTATGCACTAACTGTAAGTCGCTCTGGATAAGAGCGTCTGCTAAAATGACTAAAATTTAAAAAATAAATTGCAGAAAGGCAGAGCGGAAGTGGAGAAAGTTGCAGGTCCATTATGATATTCTGAGAGAGCAACTTGTCATATATAACAAGACAATTAAAAATGCCAGACGGGCTCATTTTTCTAACTTGATCACTAATAATCTGAATTATTTGAGAGTGCTCTTCTCGACCATTGATGGCCTGATAAATCCTACCCTCACAAACATACACTACCGTTCAAAAGTTTGGGGTCACTTAGAAATGTCCTTGTTTTTGAAAGAAAAGCATTTTCTTTGTCCATTAAAATAACATCAAATTGATCAGAAATAGTGTAACCATTGTTAATGTTGTAAATGGCTATTGTAGCTGGAAACGGCTGATTTTTTTATGGAATATCTACATAGGCGTACAGAGGCCCATTATCAGCAACCATCAGTCCTGTGTTCCAATGGCACGTTGTGTTTGCTAATCCAAGTTTATCATTTTAAAAGGCTAATGGATCATTAGAAAACCCTTTTGCAATTATGTTATTAGCACAGCTGAAAACTGTTGTGCTGATTAAAGAAGCAATAAAACTGGCCTTCTTGAGACTAGTTTAGTATCTGGAGCATCAGCAATTGTGGGTTCGATTATAGGATCAAAATGGCCAGAAACAAAGAACTTTCTTCTGGAACTCGTCAGTCTATTCTTGTTATGAGAAATGAAGGCTATTCCATGCGAGAAATTGCCAAGAAACTGAAGATCTCGTACAACGCTGTGTACTACTCCCTTCACAGAACAGCGCAAACTGGCTCTAACCAGAATAGAAAGAGGAGTAGGAGGCCGCAGTGCACAACTGAGCAAGAGGACAAATACATTAGAGTGTCTAGTTTGAGAAACAGACGCCTCACAGGTCCTCAACTGGCAGCTTCATTAAATAGTACCCGCAAAACACCAGTCTCAACGTCAACAGTAAAGAGGCGACTCCGGGATGCTGACCTTCTAGGCAGAGTTGCAAAGAAAAAGCCATATCTCAGACTGGCCAATAAAAAGAAAAGATTTAGATGGGCAAAAGAACACTGGACAGAGGAAGATTGGAAAAAAGTGTTATGGACAGACGAATCGAAGTTTGAGGTGTTCGGATCTCAAAGAAGAACATTTGTGAGACGCAGACCAAATGAAAAGATGCTGGAGGAGTGCTTGATGCCATCTGTCAAGCATGGTGGAGGCAATGTGATGGTCTGGGGGTGCTTTGGTGGTGGTAAAGTGGGACATTTGTACAGGGTAAAAGGGATCTTGAAGAAGGAAGGCTATCACTCCATTTTGCAACGCCATGCCATACCCTGTGGACAGCGCTTGATTGGAGCCAATTTCCCCCTACAACAGGTCAATGACCCAAAGCACAGCTCCAAACTATGCAATAACTATTTAGGGAAGAAGCAGTCAGCTGGTATTCTGTCTATAATGGAGTGGCCAGCACAGTCACCGGATCTCAACCCCATTGAGCTGTTGTGGGAGCAGCTTGACCGTATGGTACGTAAGAAGTGCCCATCAAGCCAATCCAACATGTGGGAGGTGCTTCAGGAAGCATGGGGTGAAATCTCTTCAGATTACCTCAACAAATTGACAATTAGAATGCCAAAGGTCTGCAGGGCTGTAATTGCTGCAAATGGAGGATTCTTTGACGAAAGCAAAGTTTGAAGGACACAATTATTATTTCAATTAAAAATAATTATTTCTAACCTGGTCAATGACTACATTTCCTATTAATTTGCTATATTTCCTATTCAAACTCATTTCATGTATGTTTTCATGGAAAACAAGGCCATTTCTAAGTGACCCCAAACTTTTGAACGGTAGTGTATGTGAACTTTCCTCCACATCTAAATCTGATGAGTTTGCGGCACAGTTCAGAGATAAGATAACCAACATTAGGCCTGGCATCAGTCAAGTAAGACCTGAGGAGAAGTTTGATGATATGGTCCCTAGCCTACCACACAAAGGCACTATGGATTTTTCCCTGGTTGACACAGACATACTCAGGAACATGATATCACAACTTAAGCCTTCTACCTGCCTTCTCGATCCTATCCCCACCACCATCTTCAAAACAGTTTTGAATTGCATATCTAAAGAGGTGTTAATCACTCCCTGTTCACAGGCACTTTCCCCACTGCACTAAAAACTGCTATGGTGAAACCCCTTCTGAAGAAAAGTAATATAGATTCTCCAGCTTTTAGCAATTTTCAGCCAATCTCCAACCTTTCCTTCTTAAGTAAAATTCAGGAGAAATTGGTTTTTAAACAGCTAAATTATTTTTTAAAGTACCAACTGTAGTTTTGAAAAATTCCAATCTGGTTTTCGTGCTCACTACAGCACAGAGACAGCCTTAGTTAAAGTGGTAAATTATCTTAGAGCTAACACAGATGCCAAACAGCTTTCTGTCCTTGTACTCTTGTATTTATACTGAACAAAAATATAAACGCAACATGTAACAATTTCAAAGATTTTACTGAGTTACAGTTCATATAAGGAAATCAGTCAACTGAAATAAATAAATTAGGCCCTAATCTATGGATTTCCCATGACTGGGCAGGGGCTCAGCCATAAGTGGGCCTGGGAGGGTATAGGCCCACCCACTTGGGAGCCAAGAATGGGGTTTTCCCCACAAAGGGGCTTTATTACAGACAGAAATACTCCTCAGCACCCCCTCAGACGATCCTGCAGGTGAAGAAGCCGGATGTGGAGGTCCTGGGCTGGCGTGGTTACACGTGGTCTGCGGTTGTGAGGCCGGTTGGACGTACTGCCAAATTCTCTAAAACAACTTTGCAGGCGGCTTATGGTAGAGAAATGAATATTCAATTATCTGGCAACAGCTCTGGTGGACATTCCTGCAGTCAGCATGCCAATTGCACGCTCCCTCAAAACTTGAGACATCTGTGGTATTGTGTTGTGTGACAAAACGGCACATTTTAGAGTGGCCTTTTACTGTCTCAGCACAAGGTGCACCTGTGTAATGATCATTCTGTTTAATCAGCTTCTTGATATGCCACACCTGTCAGGTGGATGGATTATATTGGCAAAGGAGAAATGCCCACTAACAGTGATGTAAACAAATTTGTGGTCAAAATCTGAGCTAAATAAGCTTTTTGTGCATATTCGACACTGTTGACCATGATGTCCTTCTGGATAGACTGGAGAGGTGGGTTGGCCTCTCCGGTCCAGTTCTAAATTGGTTTAGGACCTATTTAACCGGTCGAGAGTTTTGTCACACTTGGTGTGCATAACTCAGAGAAAATAGATATCACGTGACGTTCCACAAGGTTCGATTTTGGGTCCGTTACTGTTGAGTTTATATACGTTACCCCTTGGCAGCGTTATCAGAAAGCACAGCCTTGATTTTCAGACGATAAACAACTCTACATTTCAGTGTCACCAGAGGATTTTAGATCCACGGATAAATAATGAGACTGTATTGGTGATTTAAATACTTGGATGGCTCACAACTTCCTCCAGCTAAATTAAGACAAGACAGAGGTACTTATTATTGGAGCCCAAGCACAGAGAGAGAATCTGGCCACATATTTTAATTCACAGGCAATAAAGATTAAAAAAAAACATTTTAGATTCTGAACTAAATTTCAAATCACACATTAGGAATGTGACCAAAATAGCTTTTTACCAACTGAGGAACATTGCCAAGGTGCGGCCGTTTCTCTCTCAGGCTGATACAGAGAGACTCATCCATGCTTTTATTACAAGCAGGCTTGACTACTGTAATGCTCTCCTGTCTGATCTACCCAAGAAAGCCATTGGTCAACTGCAAAACATACAGAATGCTGCAGCACGGGTACTGACCAAGACCAGACGGAGAGCACACATTACACCGGTTTTAAAGTCTCTGCACTGGCTGCCTGTGAGTTCTAGAATTCATTTTTAGATTATTCTATTGGTTTTTAAATCAATCCACGACTGTGCATCCCAATACATGTCAGACATGCTTTTTAGTTACTATGCCCCCAGCCTCTGGAATAGCCTGCCAGAGAACCTGAGGGGGCTGAAACTTTTGACGTATTTAAAAAATACGTCAAAAGTTGTTTTTTAGTCTTTCAGTATTTATTGTTATTCTTTTGATTTTTATCCTCTTATGTTTGTTGTGTAGTAAATATTTATGTTTTGTCCTCTGTAGAGGACAGAGATGGAGGTGGTTCTCAACATGGCATGGTTCATCACAGTAAAGAGGAGTGAGATGGAGAGGAGAGATGAAGCTCCTTCTTCACATTCAACTTTCTCAACACTAATGAGAGAGACACAGAGTGAACAGAGGCTGGGAGCTAGGCCTTTTCACTTGGCTCTAACAACACAGGCCACAGTGGAGCCCCGGGGAGATGTTTTTCTCATCAGATGGGAGGAAAATAAGAGAGGAAAATAAAACCTAGCGCTCAAGAGCACCTTGGGGGGAGGGGGGCAGAGTGGCTGTCCCTATTTGTTGGCTCCCAAGAAGGCTGAGTGGGTCTTAGGGAGTGCCGAGAGCCCTGCTGGCCAGACTCCTCTACTGGAGGTTGACTAGCAATGTTCCCTCAAATCTTCCCCCCCAGCAAATGTAAGTACTGTGAGCTGAAACTTTAATTTTTGCGAGCATTCTGTGCAACTTCCGGTGCACGTTACCTGTGACCACTTTACCCGCTTTAAGTTACAGTTTCAGACAGTGGCCAATAGGCTATTGTGGCTATTTGAGCATAATGTAGTCCTATCAGAGTGGCCTATCAACTAAACCAGTGGAGCCGTAACATTTCCACATGGATATACACTGAGTGTACAAAACATGCTCTTTCCAGGACATACAGTCGTGGCCAAAAGTTTTGAGAATGACCCAAGTATTGGTCTTCACAAAGTTTGCTGCTTCAGTGTTATGAGATATTTTTGTCAGATGTTACTATGGTATGCTGAAGTATAATTACAAGCATTCCATAAGTGTCAAAGGCTTTTATTGACAATGACATTCAGTTTATGCAAAGAGTCAATATTTGCAGTGTTGACCCTTCTCTTTCAAGACCTCTGCAATCCGCCCTGGCATGCTGTCAATTAACTTCTTGGCCACATCCTGACTGATGGCAGCCCATTCTTGCATAATCAATGCTTGGAGTTTGTCCGAATTTGTGGGTTTTTGTTTGTCCACCCGCCTCTTGAGGATTGACCACAAGTTCTCAATGGGATTAAGGTCTGTGGAGTTTGCTAGCCATGGACCCAAAATGTAGATGTTTTGTTCCCCGAGCCACTTAGTTATCACTTTTGCCTTATGGCAAGGAGCTCCATCATGCTGGAAAAGGCATTGTTCGTCACCAAACTGTTCTTGGATGGTTGGGAGAAGTTGCTCTCGCAGGATGTGTTGGTACCATTCTTTATTCATGGCTGTGTTCTTAGGCAAATTTGTGAGTGAGCCCACTCCCTTGGCTGAGAAGCAAACCCACACATGAATGGTCTCAGGATGCTTTACTGTTGGCATGACACAGGACTGATGGTAGCGCTCACCTTGTCTTCTCCGGACAAGCTTTTTTCCGGATGCCCCAAACAATCGGAAAGGGGATTCATCAGAGAAAATGACTTTACCCCAGTCCTCACCAGTCCAATCCCTGTACCTTTTGCAGAATATCAGTCTGTCCCTGATGTTTTTCCTGGAGAGAAGTGGCTTCCTCGCTGCCCTTCTTGACACCAGGCCATCCTCCAAAAGTGTTTGCCTCACTGTGCGTGCAGATGCACTCACACCTGCCTGCTGCCATTCCTGAGCAAGCTCTGCACTGGTGGTGCCCCAATCCCGCAGCTGAATCAACTTTAGGAGACGGTCCTGGCGCTTGCTGGACTTTCTTGGGTGCCCTGAATCCTTCTACACAACAATTGAACCTCTCTCCTTGAAGTTCTTGATGATCCGATAAATGGTTGATTTAGGTGCAATCTTACTAGCAGCAATATCCTTGCCTGTGAAGCCCTTTTTGTGCAAAGCAATGATGACGGCACGTGTTTCCTTGCAGGTAACCATGGTTAACAGAGGAAGAACAATGATGTCAAGCACCACCCTACTTTTAAAGCTTCCAGTCTGTTATTCTAACTCAATCAGCATGACAGAGTGATCTCCAGCCTTGTCCTCGTCAACACTCTCACCTGTATTAACGAGAGAATCACTGACATGATGTCAGCTGGTCCTTTTGTGGCAGGGCTGAAATGCAGTGGAAATGTTTTTTTTTGGGATTAAGTTCATTTTCATGGCAAAGAGGGACTTTGCAATTAATTGCAATTCATCGGATCACTCTTCATAACATTCTGGAGTATATGCAAATTGGCATCATAAAAACTGAGGCAGCAGACTTTGTGAAAATTAATATTTGTGTCATTCTCAAAACTTTTGACCACGACTGTAGACTGAGCAGGTGAATCCAGGTGAAAGCTGTGATCCTTTATTGATGTCACCTGTTAAATCCACTTCAATCAGTGTAGATGAAGGGGAGGAGACAGGTTAAAGAAGGAATTGTTAAGCATTGAGACAATGGAGACATGGATCGTGTATGTGTGCCATTCAAGAAGGGTGAATGGGCAAGACAAAAGATTGAAGTGCCTTTGAACAGGGTATGGTAGTAGGAGCCAGGCGCATCGTTTTGAATGTGTCAAGAACTGCAACGCTGCTGGGTTTTTCACGCCCAACAGTTTCCTGTTTGTATCAAGAATGGTCCACCACCCAAAGGACATCCAGCCAACTTGACAAAACTGTGGGAAGCATTGGAGTCAACATGGGCCAGCATCCCTGTGGAACGCTTTCGACCCCTTGTAGAGTCCATGCCCCGACGAATTGAGGCTGTTCTGAGGGCAAAAGGAGGTGCACCTCAATATTAGGATGGTGTTCCTAATGTTTTGTCCACTCAGTGTAGATATCGGTTGACTTCTATGAGGTCGCCTACAATAGCCAATATGTGGGTGTTCAATGTAGGCCTACATTCCATGAGACTTTTTAAAACATTATACACGACCTGACATTAACCATTTTAGGACTGATGTTTTATTTGTCCGAAAGCTCAAATCACTTTATAAAAATATGAAATAATCTGTAACACAATTGGCCAAATAGGTGACTGAAAATGGTATTGTGTTATATGACGCAAGAAACCACTTAATAAAAAAAACTAATTCTTATCATTATTATTACCATAAATAGAATCATATGTAATTGATAATAATTTATCCTGTTCGTCTCTGCTTTATATATAGATGGATAGATTAACTGTAAGTCGCTCTGGATAAGAGCGTCTGCTAAATTACTAAAATGTAATAGATGGATAGATAGTCCCGTGTAGCTCAGTTGGTAGAGCATGGCGTTTGCAACGCCAGGGCTGTGGGTTCGTTTCCCACGGGGGGCCAGTATGAAAAATGTATGCACTCACTAACTGTAAGTTGCTCTGGATAAGAGCGTCTGCTAAATGACTAACATTTTAATTTAAATGTATACAAAAATGTATGCTACTCTAATTTTTAAGCCTGTCTCCAGGACATTGCCCATTTAAGACAAAATAATCTCTTTACCTGACTGGCTTTTTAAAGACAGATACAGTATGTTCAAGTTTTCTGCTCTAGTAGGAAGCGATGACTCTCCTACTGCTGACCAAAATGGGCTACAACCGGGTTAGTAACTCACTAACTAGCAACTCAACTAATGTGCACACGAGGCTACATGCAGCTACACGTGGCTCTGCCTTGTGATCTCGAATGCGCATCTAGGCTACTCTCCTACTGCGGGTGATGGAAAAAACAAATGTGCCAGTAAAATAGAACAAGGCCACTCCTCACCGGGCCAGCCAACAACAAAAATCACCAACTTAGTGTTGAAGTTAGATCTGGTTTGTTGCATTGAAAGGGACTGTTATTATGTTGATTCAGTCCCAATTTCCATAGGAGAGGGATCATTTTATCTGTTTTCAAGCCAGGAAAGATGGTGTACTGTACATTTTAGTGAAGTTCAATCATGTGCGTCTCTGCACGGGGCTGGCAATTCTTCATAGGCTGGGAGGCTGGAGGGGCAAGGCTGGAGATGGATGTGGAGATGTGGTTGGGTACTTTGGCTATGGATTACACATTTGCACTATAGTGGAGGAACCACTCCGGATGAATGGGAGAGCTTCTTAATGACGTGGAGGAACAGAGCAGAAAAGGAGGACGCTCATTAGAATTGGTGGATGTATTTGCTGCTGAGTGTTATAGTGCTCTTTATAATAATCATAGAAAAAGACCTACATTGTGGGAGGAGAAACATTGGACAGGTACGGGTACTGACACTACCACCTCATAACGTACGGCTCAGGGAACAAACAGGAGGTATCTTTAGAAAATGTGGGTGACAGTTCCTCTTGTCTGGCTGAGAGTTACTACGGTGTGAGGATAGAGGCAGGGTACTGCTGTGTGTGTTAGTGTGTTAGCATGCCAGGGTGTTGGCTGACTGACTGGCTGGCTGACTGACTGGCTGGATGGCCGGATGCATACCGATGGTGCAGTGCTCTCCGTTCCAGCCCTGTTGGCACTGACACTTTCCGTCCCGGCATGTCCCGTGCTTCACACACAGCGGGTTGCAGACACGCTGGTCACACCCGGCGCCGGTCCAGCCCTCCTCACAGCGACACACTCCGCCAATACACACGCCGTGGGCGCCACAGTCCGACGAGCAAACCTCTGTGGAGGCACACATAGGGTAGGCACATGAGCACAGTAAAAAGAGAGTGGGTCAGTATAGTAGATGGACAGAGAGAAAGTGCTTTCACAGAGGAGGTGTGGCCATGGTGTGGGATGAGTGTGTGTGTCGGGTGATTCTGTGATTTATATTAGGATTCCCATTAGCCGGGGTACGACACATAACGAAAAGTCTTCCTGGGGTCCGACACATAACGAAAAGTCTTCCTGGGGTCCGACACATAACGAAAAGTCTTCCTGGGGTTCGACACATAACGAAAAGTCTTCCTGGGGTCCGACACATAATGAAAAGTCTTCCTGGGGTCCGACACGTAACGAAAAGTCTTCCTGGGGTCCGACACATAACGAAAAAGACATTACAGACAAAAAGAGACTTGACAATTTACATCCATTTAAAACGTTAACATTACAGACTTACAGTATATATATATAAAAAATAAACTAAAGACACACACAAAAAAACTAAAAACAATACAACTAAAGAATAATAATGTGTGGGTGTGTGTGTGGAGTGTGTGTGTGGAGTGTGTGTGTGTGTGTGGTGTGTGAGTGTGTGTGTGTGTGTGTGTGTGTGTGGAGTGTGTGTGTGGTGTGTGTGTGTGTGGAGTGTGTGTGTGTGTGTGGTGTGTGGAGTGTGTGGAGTGTGTGTGTGTGGTGTGTGTGTGTGTGTGTGGAGTGTGTGTGTGTGTGTGGAGTGTGTGTGTGTGGTGTGTGTGAGTGTGTGTGTGGAGTGTGTGTGTGTGTGAGTGTGTGTGTGTGTGGTGTGTGTGTGTGTGTGGAGTGTGTGTGTGTGTGTGTGTGTGTGGAGTGTGTGTGTGTGTGTGTGTGGTGTGTGGAGTGTGTGGAGTGTGTGTGTGTGGTGTGTGTGTGTGTGTGTGGAGTGTGTGTGTGTGTGGTGTGTGTGTGTGTGTGGAGTGTGTGTGTGTGTGGAGTGTGTGTGTGTGGTGTGTGTGAGTGTGTGTGGGAGTGTGTGTGTGTGGAGTGTGTGTGTGTGTGGAGTGTGTGTGTGTGTGGTGTGTGTAGTGTGTGTGTGGAGTGTGTGTGTGGAGTGTGTGTGTGGTGTGTGTGGTGTGTGGAGTGTGTGGAGTGTGTGTGTGTGGTGTGTGTGTGTGTGTGGAGTGTGTGTGTGTGTGTGTGTGTGTGTGTGTGGAGTGTGTGTGTGTGTGTGGAGTGTGTGTGTGTGGTGTGTGTGAGTGTGTGTGTGGAGTGTGTGTGTGTGGAGTGTGTGTGTGTGTGTGTGAGTGTGTGTGTGTGTGGAGTGTGTGTGTGTGTGGTGTGTGTGAGTGTGGAGTGTGTGTGTGGTGTGTGTGAGTGTGTGTGTGTTTGTGTGTGTGGTGTGTGTGAGTGTGTGTGTACGCATCTATCAGTTACACATACGTGTCAGTATATACACACAAAAATGAGGTCACATGGGGGAGAGGCGTTGTGCCATGAGGTGTTACCTACCCATGGAGCAGTCTGGTCCCATCCAGTTTGGGTCGCAGCTACAGATGCCCGTGTCGGGTATGAAGGCCCCGTGTCCGTGGCACTGGTCTGGGCACTGGGCCCCTGGATGCTCACAGAGCGGGCCGGCCCAGCCTGGCTTACAGTGGCACTGCCCACTCGCACAGGTACCATGGCCAGAGCAGCCAGGGTCCAGACAGTCCACTGGAACACAGAACAGCAAGAGAAATATGATATCACCACGCTCAAAAAACCTTAGTAGCAGCAGTAGCAGCAGTAGTGAATATACTGAAAGTAGTGAATATACTGAAAGACAGGAAGTAAATGATGGTCATATAATCAGAACTCTCTCTACTCCTCCATCACTGTCTCCCTCCCTCCCTTCTACCCCTCTCCTCTCTTCACAAAATTGAATGAATCAGATCCAGGGCAATTATTTAAATGCCGGATCAATAAAATTGATTCCATTCCCTTAATAAAGTTTCTGATGTATAAACCACTGCAGTCTCATCCTTTCTGAAACGTAATATGGCACTAAAGTAGAGACAATTGTGCGTGTGTGTGTGTGTGTGTTTGTCTCAGAGAGTGTGTGTGAACAAGTGTGTATGTGATAGGGATGAGCTCTCTTCTAGCACTGTACACCTTACCTTCCTCGCAGGTGTCGCCACGGTAACCTGCGGAGCATGTGCAGGAGCCCTCGGAGCAGGTGCCATGGCCATTACACTCTGGGTCAATGCACTGGCCCACGGAGACATCACACTCTGGACCCTTCCATCCGCTGTAGCAGATACACAAGCCCTTGTCATATTGGCCATTCCCACTGCAGAGGACTGGGCAGGCAGCTAGACAACATAGGAGAAATGAGAGACACAGCAAGTAAGACGAGGTGCAAGACGAGGGCTTTGCGTCATGCTCCATTTTTATATATGGATTAGTGAGTCATTTATGTTGAGATTGTCATATTGGACATGACTCAAAATAACTCATGGTGTCTCTTTTTATGAGTATCAAGATAGGGGTAAAATATTACATATTATAAACTGGGTGGTTCGAGCCCTGAATGCTGATTGGCTGAAAGCCGTGGTATATCAGACCGCATTTATTTTTACTTTTCTAATTACGTTGGTAACCAGTTTATAATAGCAATAAGGTACCTCGGAGGTTTGTGGTATATGGCCAAAATACTCCTGCACTGTCTTGGCTGCGCGCTTAGGGTCGTTGTCCTGTTGGAAGGTGAACCATTGCCATGAGCGCTCTGGAGCAGGTTTTCATCAAGGATCTCTCTGTACTTTGCTCCGTTCATCTTTCCCTCGATTCTGACTAGTCTCCCAGTCCCTGCCGCTGAAAAACATCCCCACAGCATGATGCTGCCACCACCATGCTTCACCGTAGGGATGGTGCCAGGTTTTCTCCAGATGTGACGCTTGGCATTCAGGCAAAATAATTCAGTCTTGGTTTCATCAGACCAGAGAATCTTGTTTCTCATGGTCTGAGAGTCCTTTAGGTGCCTTTTGGCAAACTCCAAGTGGGCTGTCATGTGCCTTTTACTGAGGAATGGCTTCCGTCTGGCCACTCTACCATAAAGGCCTGATTGGTGGAGTGCTGCAGAGATGGTTGTCCTTCTGGAAGGTTCTCCCATCTTCACAGAGGAACTCTGGAGCTCTATCAGAGTGACCTTCGGGTTCTTGGTCACCTCCCTGACCAAGGCCCTTCTCCCCTGACTGCTCAGTTTGGCCAGGCAGCCAGCTCTAGGAAGAGTCTTGGTGGTTCCAAACTTCTTCCATTTAAGAATGATGGAGGCCACTGTGTTCTTGGGGACCTTCAATGCTGCAGAAATGTTTTGCTACCCATCTCCAGATCTGTGCCTCGACACAATCCTGTCTCGGAGCTCTACGGACAATTCCTTCGATCTCATGGCTTGGTTTTTGCTCTGACATGCACTGTCAACTGTGGGACCTTATATAGACGGGTGTGTGCCTTTCCAAATAATGTCTAATCAATTGAATTTACCACAGGTGGACTCCAATCAAGTTGTAGAAACATCTCAAGGATGATCAATGGAAACAGGATGCACCTGAGCTCAATTTCGAGTCTCATAGCAAAGGGTCTGAATACTTATGTAAATAAGGTATTTCTGTTTTTTTTGGGAAAAAAACTTTGTCATCATGGGGTAATGTGTATAGATTGATGAGGATTTAAAAAATATATAATCCATTGTAGAATAAGGGTGTAACGTAACAAAATGTGGAAAAAGTCAAGGGGTCTGAATATTTTCAGAATGCACTGTCTACCATACCCCCGCTAGCCTTATTTCTTAAATATACCTATATAACACCTATAATATACCTATACAATACCTATAATATACCTATACAATACCTATAATATACCTATACAATACCTATAATATACCTATACAATACCTATAATATACCTATACTATACCTATAATATACCTATACAATACCTATAATATACCTATAATATACCTATACTATACCTATAATATACCTATAATATACCTATACAATACCTATAATATACCTATACTATACCTATAATATACCTATAATATACCTATACAATACCTATAATATACTTATAATATACCTATACAATACCTATAATATACCTATACAATACCTATAATATACCTATACAATAACCCATAATATACCCTATACAATACCTATAATATACCCTATACAATACCTATAATATACCTATACAATACCTATAATATACCCATAATATACCCATACTATACCTATAATATACCCATAATATACCCATACAATACCTATAATATACCCATACTATACCTATAATATACCATAATATACCTATACAATACCTATAATATACTTATAATATACCTATACAATACCTATAATATACCTATACAATACCTATAATATACCTATACAAACCAATACAACCTAGGTGATAACAAAGTACGTACCTTTGGCACAATCCATGCCATGGAATCCTGGGAAGCAGTGGCACACACCTGACATACACTCTCCGTTTCCATGGCAATTCTGCGGGCATTCTTGCACTGAATCTAAGATTGAACAGAAGGGATTGAAACAGACAAGTTATTACTATAATCAAATATACAGTATATTAATATATTATTATTATAACCAAATATATATTATTCTTTTCAAAAACGTAAATGTATTAATATATTATTATTAAAACCAAATATATATTAATATACTATTACTATAACCAAATATATATTAATATATATTAATGATTAAATATTACACAACAGAGAAGGATGTGATTGTTCCCTCTCATTTCACCTCCTCTCTTTGATCGCTCTCCAGTTTTGATTAGACAGACTCCTTCCCTCATCACCTCTTACCGCCCTACCGTTCTTAATTAGATACATGTAAATAATTAACAGTCATTCAAGTTTTACTAAAGGCTGAACCTGCTACCCTTTCTATAGCTAATGCAATAGTTAAAATAGAGTTTAGTGCAGAACGTCAAGTGTTTGATGGAAGAATGAATTTGGCCATTGTACTGTGTGAGCACCTCCTAGGGCCAAGTACTGCATGCCTCTGTTGAGATTCTGGCATTCTTATTACCATTGTTTATCTGTAAATATCCATTGTTTAGCTGTAAATATCCATTAGCAGAGAATCAATTAGCTAAGCTTTTCTAAAATAAATAAAAAATGCACTGCACATATAATTCAAAATGCCTCTTTGGCGTGACGGTCTAACACATAATTTAAATGATTCGGTATACTACAACTACTTAGCATACCCCAAATGTCCTCACACCCCTTCGTCCTCCCTCCACAGGCCCTGCCACAAGTGATAACCTCCCTAATTACACCAGTACTCATCCCCACTGCCGAGGTAAGTACAATTACTGTAATTTAATTGCTTCCATCACTCAGTGTCCCCATGGCAGTACGGCAGTGGCACGATATGCTCAACCACGATATGCTCCTGCCACTGTTTCGTGTCGTGTGTGCCTCCCCACGGACGACTAGAGGTTTACGGAAGCATTAAAAAGGCAAATGAACAATGAGCAGATTCCTATTCATTTACTAAGAAAGTCTACGGTACATCAATGTGTGTGTTTAGGCTGACCTGCACAGGCCTCTAGGGCAGAGTTAGGAGTTACAGTTGCCAAGCCAACCCATCCATCTACGCCCTCTTCCTCCTCTCTGTCAGTCAAGGTCAAGCCCAGACCCTGTTCTGTTCTGTTCTGTTGGGCCTGTGTTTTTTTCCTCAGTAGCATCCTCCTCAGACCAGGTTATCATTCCAACTGATCTCTAAATCAAAAGACGTTGTGTCATGCTTTTACTGCAGCAGAGCCTGCCTGTGTTCCGTGTGGAGATAGTGTTTCTCTTTGCGGGAGCTCCAGAGAGTCATGAATACTGTGTTTTTTCCCTCTTGTTTGTTCTCAGCTGTTGAATGCTTGTCTACTGTAAAGGGAAAGCCAACTGTGTGACAGGAGCTGTGTACAGACGGAGAGGACTCCACAGGGATATATCTTTTATAACTCAATCTCTATCCTTTCCAACACTTTTATCAGTGCTCACTCCCAATATCAGTGTAAGCCTATCAGGCCAACAGGGATGCAATCCTGGAATGGTGCATTTGTAAAACTCACTCCGAGGTTTTACTTACTACCAGTATCCTAAATGTTCTCCCTTTACGAGGAGAACATAGAAGTGTAAAAAAAGCAAGTAAATAGAATAACAGCAACCACCTAGAGCCATGGTGCTGAAGGAGACAGACTCCTTGTCCTTGCCGTCGTTGTAGAAGGCCAGATGCCAGGTGCCAGGGTCCAGGTACTGAACAAAGATGGCCTCGTTCAGAACCACCGTGTGGATGCTGCGACGCTCCCGAGGAGACTCCACCACACTCCACTTCTCTTTCCCATCCAGACGCTCCATGTAGTCATACTGAACAGAGAGAACAGGGTTACTGAGGGAAAGAGGGAGGAACAACAGAGATAACAGGGTTAGTGAGGGAGAGAGGGAGGGACAACAGAGATAACTGTCACGATCGTCGAACATAGAAGAAGTGGACCAATGCGCAGCGTGATGACTGAACATACTTATTATTTTTAATACCACACGAACAAAACAACAAAACGATAAGTGACGTCCTTGGTCACGGAAACAAACCAAACGGAACAAGATCCCACAACACACTGTGGGAAACAGGCTGCCTAAGTATGGTTCCCAATCAGAGACAACAAGCAACAGCTGATACACGTTGCCTCTGATTGAGAACCACACCGGCCAACATAGAAACACAAAAGCTAGATAATAAACCTAGAACACAAAACACATAGAAACAACACACCCTGGCTCAACAAAACAGAGTCCCAGAGCCAGGGCGTGACAATAACAGGGTTAGTGAGGGAGCGAGGGAGGGACAACAGAGATAACAGGGTTAGTGAGGGAGAGAGGGGGGGACAACAGAGATAACAGGGTTAGTGAGGGAGAGAGGGGGGACAACAGAGATAACAGGGTTAGTGAGGGAGAGAGAGGGGGACAACAGAGATAACAGGGTTAGTGAGGGAGAGAGGGGGGACAACAGAGATAACAGGGTTAGTGAGGGAGAGAGGGGGGACAACAGAGATAACAGGGTTAGTGAGGGAGAGAGGGGGGGACAACAGAGATAACAGGGTTAGTGAGGGAGAGAGGGGGGGACAACAGAGATAACAGGGTTAGTGAGGGAGAGAGGGGGGGACAACAGAGATAACAGGGTTAGTGAGGGAGAGAGGGAGGGACAACAGAGATAACAGGGTTAGTGAGGTTGAGATGAAGGGACAACAGAGATAACAGGGTTAGTGAGGGAGCGAGGGAGGGACAACAGAGATAACAGGGTTAGTGAGGGAGAGAGGGGGGGACAACAGAGATAACAGGGTTAGTGAGGGAGAGAGGGGGGACAACAGAGATAACAGGGGTTAGTGAGGGAGAGAGGGAGGGACAACAGAGATAACAGGGTTAGTGAGGTTGAGATGAAGGGACAACAGAGATAACAGGGTTAGTGAGGGAGCGAGGGAGGGACAACAGAGATAACAGGGTTAGTGAGGGAGAGAGGGGGGGACAACAGAGATAACAGGGTTAGTGAGGGAGAGAGGGGGGGACAACAGAGATAACAGGGTTAGTGAGGTTGAGATGAAGGGACAACAGAGATAACAGGGTTAGTGAGGGAGAGAGGGAGGGACAACAGAGATAACAGGGTTAGTGAGGGAGAGAGGGGGGGACAACAGAGATAACAGGGTTAGTGAGGTTGAGATGAAGGGACAACAGAGATAACAGGGTTAGTGAGGGAGAGAGGGGGGGACAACAGAGATAACAGGGTTAGTGAGGGAGAGAGGGGGGGACAACAGAGATAACAGGGTTAGTGAGGGAGAGAGGGGGGACAACAGAGATAACAGGGTTAGTGAGGGAGAGAGGGAGGGACAACAGAGATAACAGGGTTAGTGAGGGAGAGAGGGAGGGACAACAGAGATAACAGGGTTAGTGAGGGAGAGAGGGGGGGACAACAGAGATAACAGGGTTAGTGAGGGAGAGAGGGGGACAACAGAGATAACAGGGTTAGTGAGGGAGAGAGGGGGGACAACAGAGATAACAGGGTTAGTGAGGGAGAGAGGGAGGGACAACGGAGATAACAGGGTTAGTGAGGTTGAGATGAAGGGACAACAGAGATAACAGGGTTAGTGAGGGAGAGAGGGAGGGACAACAGATAACAAGGTTAGTGAGGGAGAGAGGGAGGGACAACAGAGATAACAGGGTTAGTGAGGGAGAGAGGGAGGGACAACAGATAACAAGGTTAGTGAGGGAGAGATGAAGGGACAACAGAGATAACAGGGTTAGTGAGGGAGAGAGGGAGGGACAACATATAACAAGGTTAGTGAGGGAGAGAGGGAGGGACAACAGATAACAAGGTTAGTGAGGGAGAGAGGGTGGGACAACAGATAACAGGGTTAGTGAGGGAGAGAGGGAGGGACAACAGAGATAACAGGGTTAGTGAGGGAGAGAGGGAGGGACAACAGAGATAACAGGGTTAGTGAGGGAGAGAGGGAGGGACAACAGAGATAACAGGGTTAGTGAGGGAGATAGGGAGGGACAACAGAGATAACAGGTTAGTGAGAGAGAAAGGGAGGGACAACAGAGATAACAGGGTTAGTGAGGGAGAGAGGGAGGGAAGGACAACAGCGATAACAGGGTTAGTGAGGGAGGGAGAGGGAGGGAGGGAGGGACACCAGAGATAACAGGGTTAGTGAGAGAGAGAGGGAGGGACAACAGAGATAACAGGTTAGTGAGAGAGAAAGGGAGGGACAACAGAGATAACAAGGTTAGTGAGGGAGACATGGAAGGACAACAGAGAGAACTGGGTTAGTGAGGGAGAGAGGGAGGGACAACAGAGATTAAAGGGTTAGTGAGGGAGAGAGGGAGGGAAGGACAACAGCGATAACAGGGTTAGTGAGGGAGAGAGGGAGGGACAACAGAGATAACAGGGTTAGTGAGGAGAGAGGGAGGGAGGTAAAAGAGAGATAACAGGGTTAGTGAGGGAGAGAGGGAGAGAGGGAGGGACAACAGAGATTAAAGGGTTAGTGAGGGAGAGAGGGAGAGAGGGAGGGACAACAGAGATAGCAGGGTTAGTGAGGAGAGAGGGAGGGAGGTAAAAGAGAGATAACAGGGTTAGTGAGGGAGAGGGGAGGGAGGGAGGGACAACAGAGATAACAGGGTTAGTGAGGGAGAGAGGAGGGAACAACAGAGATAACAGGGTTAGTGAGGTAGAGAGAGAGGGAGGTAAAAGAGAGATAACAGGGTTAGTGAGGGAGAGAGGGAGGGACAACAGAGATAACAGGGTTAGTGAGGGAGAGAGGGGGGGACAACAGAGATAACAGGGTTAGTGAGGGAGAGGGGGGGAGGGGGGGACAACAGATAACAGGGTTAGTGAGGGAGAGGGGGGGAGGGGGGGACAACAGATAACAGGGTTAGTGAGGGAGAGAGGGAGGGACAACAGAGATAACAGGGTTAGTGAGGGAGAGAGGGAGGGACAACAGATAACAGGGTTAGTGAGGGAGAGAGGGAGGGACAACAGATAACAGGGTTAGTGAGGGAGAGAGGGAGGGACAACAGATAACAGGGTTAGTGAGGGAGAGAGGGAGGAATAACAGATAACAGGGTTAGTGAGGGAGAGAGGGAGGAACAACAGATAACAGGGTTAGTGAGGGAGAGAGGGAGGGACAACAGATAACAGGGTTAGTTGATGGCTACCTGTGCGTGGGAGGGGGGCAGGCCCTTACGGATGTACACCCCAAAGAGTGCGTCTTTGCCCAGGGAAATGTTGAACTTGAGGAACAGGGGCTGGCGGAGGTGTAGTAAGGAGCGCCAGAACACTCCTGGGGGGACGTCCTGGCTCATCCGCCGACCTACCTCCAGCTCACCTGTACTTATACTACTGTTCCTATACACCCATGGTCCTGAGAGATGGAGGGAGGGAGGGAGGGAGGGAGGGGGGGGAGGGAGGGAGGGAGGGAGGGAGGGAGGGAGAGAGGGAGGGTGGGGGGAGGGAGGGAGGGAGGGAGGAGGGAGAGAGGGAGGGTGGGGGAGGGAGAGAGGGAGGGTGGGGGGAGAGAGAGAGAGGGAGGGTGGGGGGAGGGAGAGACGGAGGGTGGGGGAGGGAGAGAGGGAGGGAGGGAGGGAGGGAGGGAGGGAGGGAGAGAGCGAGAGAGAGAGATGGAGGGTGGGGGAGGGAGAGAGGGAGGGAGGGTGGGTGGGAAAGAGAGCAAGTGAGAAAGAGAGCGAGAGAGAGTGAGAGAGGGAGAGAGGGAGGGAGGGATAGGATAGAGAGAGAGCGAGAGAGAGGGAGGGAGGGAGGAGCGAGATAGGGAGAGAGAGGAGAGAGAGTGAGAGAGGGAGGGAGAGGGTGAGGGAGAGGGGAGGGAGGGAGGGAGAGGGTGAGGGAGAGGGTAGGGAGAGAAAGGGGAGGGAGGGAGAGGAGAGAGAGGGAGGATGGGGGAGGGAGAGAGAGAGAACGAGAGTGAGTGAGAAAGAGAGCGAGAGAGAGAGAGAACGAGAGTGAGTGAGAAAGCAAGAGAGAGAGAGAGAGAGAGAGAGAGAGAGAGAGAGAGGTTAGACATAACATCCAAGGTAAAGGTCTCTATTGACAGAACACATCTGCTGTGATAAAACCAATTAGAAAGTCAACGTCTCCAGCTTATGGAGATGCAATGTAAATATGTGTGTTTCATAGCAGGAAAAACCAACACAGGGATGCTGTTTTGTCATACAAGGTTTTTAGTTATGACACTAATAATCATCGTACACTGTAAAAGGCTTATAGATTAAAGCTTCCATAGCAATACTATAGGATGTAGCCCCCTTTTCCCTATGGGGACAGTGGGGAACTAAATATCTGCTACCATTCTTCTCCTCCCTCGGACAGGGGTAGGACAATATTCCCCAGACCTGTTGGTCATGCAACCCTCATGGGACCGACAGTAGTGAAGACTCGGTAAATCACCATAGTCCACAATCATTTGTAGTGCAACATATCTGCCCTTAAAAAACACTTGAGAAATTGCTGCAAGTGTTGCTATCCCACTGTGGTTTTGAGTAGTTAACCCAAAATAATGTTATATTTTCCTAGCTGAGAAACCTCTGGCTGCATTAAAAATAGATAAGGGAGACGAAAGAGAGAGAGAGAGCGAAAGAGAGAGAGAAGGGAGATACAAAGGGAGAGAGAGAGAGCGAGACGCGGTCCTGGGTAGCGATGTGTTCCTCCGACAGTATTAAGGAAGGGGTGTTATATATATATATATGCAGATCTGCAGTGGAACGCCAGAGTCCTGACAGTGACGGTCACAGTCACAGCAGCATCACATTAACCACAATGCTCTGGCTGGCCTCCAGAACAGAACAGCTCCCTCTCCATGTCTGTACTGCAGAGATCACCTCACCTCATGTAGACACCAGGATCCAAGCCCCAGAATTACGGAGGCATCAACAGTCTAGTATGAGGTCCGCCACAACACAGTCTTATGTAAAACTGTTGCCAGTGCTGCCAAACCCCGGAGAGCCCAACAGGACTGCTGTATCTCCCAGTGAAGAAGGGTTTGGTGCCATTCCCAACACATGACAGATGTGCTCTCGCTCATATCTTGTCCTTTCCCACAACCTTCTCTAATGACATGAAGCCCGGGCAAATTCAAAAACGCTCAATTTCAGCATCTGACTTGAACAAACTAGCTTGGCCCAGACGGGCAGTGTGCGTCTGTGTGTCGGCTCATGAGACAGCCCGTGGTTGGCGGGTCCTCAGAGCCACTCCAGAGGACCTCCATCAAAGCCAACGCTTGGAAAAACACTTCAGAGAGTGATTTCATAGCGCCATCCACCCACACTATGCCTCCTCTCGCTGGATTACATGGTGTTGTTACAGTCCTCCTGAATTAAGACGGCCAGAGAATTCCACAGACCGAATGGAGTGATATGGTTTTAACAGACATCAAACAAATGTGCATTGGTACGTGGGAGGAATTACTAAGGATTTATCCGAGGGCTTGTTTTCTAATGTGTTATTAGTTAGCAGGTAAAAATACGGCATTACGGCACTACGGTGGACAGACGGTGAGCCTTGTGGCATCTTTTGATTAGGCGCCGACTGCAAACGTCAAACCACAAGGTAAATAATCTGAGTTCTAATGCAATTGGCAACGCTCCTTTAATAGAACCTGTGTACACTCTGTTGATGTGATTCCTATTCTAGAAGAGTTATGCACCAGGCAGGGTAAGCTCCACTATAGTTCAAACAGGAGAACTAGTTGTAATTTGTTCACTAACGAATGAAAGCCAAGCTCTTCTTGCTTTTCTCTGTTTGTTACATTAGCAGCTTGTACATTTCTACTACATGCTACCTTCCATTCATAATCTAGCCACCAGACCAGTATATTCTGCAGGCCTCACTAGTTGTTAGAGCCAGTCTCCAGTCATCCATGCAGCCAGAGTCACCCCGCTCCTCCGCACACTCCACTGGCTTCCAGTTGAAGCTCGCTTCTGCTACAAGACCATGGTGCTTGCCTACGGAGCTGTGAGGGGAACACCTCCGTACCTTCAGGCTCTGATCAGTCCCTACACCCAAACGAGGGCATTGCGTTCATCCACCTCTGGCCTGCTGGCCCCCCTACCTCTGCGGAAGCACAGTTCCCGCTCAGCCCAGTCAAAACTGTTCGCTGCTCTGGCACCCCAATGGTGGAACAAGCTCCCTCACGACGCCTGGACAGCGGAGTCACTCACCACCTTCCGGAGACACTTGAAACCCCACCTCTTTAAGGAATACCTGGGATAGGATAAAGTAATCCCTTACCCCACCCCCAAAAAAAAAAAAAAAAAAAAAAACTATTGTAAAGTGGTTGTCCCACTGGCTATCATAAGGTGAAATCTCCAATTTGTAAGTCGCTCTGGATAAGAGTGTCTGCTAAATGACTTAAATGTAAAATGTAAATGTGTAGCGGAGGGTTTGAGCACCTTGGCCAGGGGCGGTAGTCATGCAGACTCAGGCTGTTCCTACCTCTGCCTCCGGAGGGCACTGTTGCCACGTCGCTCCTGCCCGGTAGCTCAGTGCTCAGGCCGTTGTTGATCAGGTGACCATCAGCCGGCTTCAACTGCCAGTTGAGCCCTAGCATGTTTAGAGCTGAGAGATAGAGAAATAAAGAGAGAGAGAGAGAGAGAGAGAGAGAGAGAGAGAGAGAGAGAGAGAGAGAGAGAGAGAGACAGAGACAGAGACAGAGACAGAGACAGAGACAGAGACAGAGACAGAGACAGAGAGAGAGACAGAGACAGAGACAGAGACAGAGACAGAGACAGAGACAGAGACAGAGACAGAGAGAGAGAGAGAGAGAGAGAGAGAGAGAGAGAGAGAGAGAGAGAGAGAGAGAGAGAGAGAGAAAGAGAGAGAGGAGGAGAGACAGAGAGAAGAGAGAGAGAGAGAGAGAGAGAGAGAGAGAGAGAGAGAGAGAGAGAGAGAGAGAGAGAGAGAGAGAGAGAGAGAGAGAGAGAGAGAGAGAGAGAGAGAGAGAGAGAGAGAGAGAGAGAGAGAGGAGAGACAGAGAGAGAGAGAGAGAGAGAGAGAGAGAGAGAGAGAGAGAGAGAGAGAGAGAGAGAGAGAGAGAGAGAGAGAGAGAGAGACTGAAAAAAATAATATGGAATCAGCACAATACCACAGTGTGAATACTGTAGTGTAAATACAGTACCTGTAATACAGGCTGGGTTGGGTTTGGGCTGGGTTGGGGACAGTGGATAAACAGCTTGCCCACACAGGTGGACTGTAAGCCCACAGCCCAGGAGAATGGTTTATTCAGCCTATCACTTATTATTACTTAATCACAATGGCCTTTAGGTAAATCACTTCATCCCAATGCTCAGGTGAAAGCTCTATAAACAGCCATGACAGAGTTGGTCTCCATACCTGCCTGAAATCTGGATAAAGAAAGACAAATATGGCTGAATCAGAAAAGAAATTGGACATGACTCAAAATAATATCTTGCTATGAATTCAGGGACAAAGTGACATAAGCAAAGATGACTATTCTTCTTGAGTTAATCAGCTCTTACATTTCTTGCTAGAAAAAGACCTTGGATTAATATCTGAATTACATTTCATCTTCACCTCAGAACTGAAATTACTGCTGCCAATTACCTTTTCCACAGAGTGAAACCCACAGAGGGGAACATCCATTTCAGATATATCAAAAATCTGAAAATGTGCTATTAGGTTGGGACAGGAATGTCATCTGGTTGAAGCACACAACAACCTCACTATAACAAGTCAGCCAGATCAATGCTCTCTACGATAATAGTCAGAGCAGTAAGGCCATCTACAATAGATTACAATGTCTTCAACGGTCTAGTAACAGGGGCACAAATGAAATGTACTCTACTAACGGCTACGGGGGGAGGGGCTACGGGGGGAGGGGCTACGGGGGAGGGGCCGAGGGGGTCTTAATATTCTACCCAGTCCGTCTTACCCTAGTCCACATGGATGCACCCCAACATACACACTCACATTGGCATGTGCAGTATGGATTCATAAAGGCCACACACACACACACACACACACACACACACACACACACACACACCACACACACACACACACACACACACACACACACACACACCACACCACACACACACCACACACACACACACACACACACACCAAGAAGAAGAAGCAGACGTCTGCATTATCAGTGTTAATGACGTCCCTTTATCCTTGCCCTACTCTCCCACCTAAATCTCATCCTCGGAAAATCGATGGCTTTCCACTCAACTCCCCCCCCTCACACACTGAGGACTGAGGCAGACAGTAGGCTGAGGAGAATGAATGGAGCAGGATGGACCCCTCAGTATTACTCCTGTCTGAGCTGCTCAGCTTGATGTTGGGAGGAAGGCAGGCTGGGAGTCACTGTGCTCCTGCGCCACGCCACTGTCAGCCTCTCTCTATTGCCACAGAGGGGCAGAGATGGAGCAGCCCTTTTCACTACCTCCACTTACTCTCTCTCTATCTGCTTATGTGTCACAATCCCTCTCCTTCAATCTACCTCCCTCTCCTTCAATCTACCTCCCTGTCCTTCAATCTACCTCCATCTCCTTTGATCTACCTCCATCTCCTTTGATCTACCTCCCTGTCCTTCAATCTACCTCCCTGTCCTTCAATCTACCTCCCTGTCCTTCAATCTACCTCCCTGTCCTTCAATCTACCTCCATCTCCTTCATTAATCTCTCTCTGCAGCCTTTCATTTCTCTCCCAGCAGTAACTAGGCCATAGACTTTACTATCGTGACATTGGGCTTCCTGGTGCTGATCCTAGCACAGATCAAAATCAGGGACAAAGAAGTCCAGAAACCTTATCAATAACAAGCACTAATGTGACACAATTCACTGCATTTACGTTGACGCTGGCAAGAAACGTGTGTCTTTCTACTCAGACCGTAGAGGGCGCCCTTGCTGTAAACCATTGCAGAGTTCAAAGGGGAATCAATGATAAGGACATGGTCTATGCATAGAGCCATACTGTATATCAGCTCGGTATTGCAGGGAGACACACCTCTATACACTACTCCACAGCAATGACACTACCTTCCTCAACCTAGGATGGTTCCTAGAGACAAATGTAGTCAATTGTTAATTACATTCATATCATTCAACAACAATCAAATGGTGCTATTCTAAAAATAGCTCCTCAAGGCATGCACACAGTCATTCTACATTTAAACTAAAACAGCTATAGTTATACACACTGTAAATGCACCCATGGGTATGAGCGTAGAAAAAGCATTGGAGAAAAGCAAGCACTTTACATGCATTATCTCAAAAGACAAGAGCTCCAGGCGGCGCTGCTTACTGCTTGCTGTCTGTACAACTCCCAAAGTTTACCCAGATAATAGAAGCTGGCCAATGAGGTGAAGAGACAGTGAAAATAAACCTAAATTACAGATGAGCCTCTCAAGCTGTTGGTCATCCTTAGTTAATTCTGACCAACGACCCAAATTCTACAGAGCCATTAATAAATCCTTGCCTTCGGGTTCCCATCACTCCCTAGTGTCTTACAGTACAACACAGTCTTCTGTAGGCCCTGTCTAAAGACACATGTAAAGCTATGTAAGCTAGATAATCAGTGGTTAATCTGTCTGTCAATGAACCAGGCAGGTAGCCTAGTGGTTAAGAGCGTTGGGCCTGTAACCGAAAGGTTTCTGGTTTGAATCTCTGAGCCGACTAGGTGAAAAATCTGTCGATGTGCCCTTGAGCAAGGTACTTAGCCCTAATTGCTCCTGTAAGTCGTCTGCTAAATGACTAAAACGTAAATGACAAGTTGCTTCAATGCACTTAAGACTGCTTAATCACATCTGTGGGAGATCTTCCACAAACTCATTTTCGGCCCGCAATAAACATGAATAATTAACTGAAAATGTGTTAGATGAGACATTCATGAGATGGCGCATAACTCTTTATGTTTAATTCACCTCCTCAAAGTGATAATATTACCCACAGAAGGACTCATCAGACCGATGACTGTGAGTCCCCCGTCTCTGTCTCTACCGCAGGAGCAGGACGGCCCGACTTCACATCACAACACCCTGTTCTGCTCTGTACAGCCAGGCAGACACTCATCAATGAACAGCACAGAGAGATACCCCGGTGGACTAATGCAAGTCTAACGGTTTATTATTGGCTACGACTCACTTCATTTGGGTTCCTTATTAAAACTCAATGTGACATTCCAAGATATAGAATGTTGAAATAAATTGGTCTGGGGAGAAGACAGATGGGGACAGACTGGCTGTGGCTGAAGCATAGAGGAGTAACTACTCACAATAACACAAAGAATGGCTTTCAGGCCTATGTACTATTAACACGCCCATGTGAGCTGTTCACAGTGAAGAGAGAGAGACTGCTCCCTCCAGGGATTTCTCCTGCAAACACAAACACAGCTAAGTGAAGGCTTTGAACTACAGCTACAGTGGAGCTGGGTGGACCGGCTGAGGAGAGCAGAGGAAAGCAGGCCGTGCTGTGGTGGAGATGGGCCATGGTGTGATGGAGGAGAGGAGCTCAGGCCCCGCTCGCTTGGTCCCCCAGCAGGACCAGCCTCTGATGAACTGGTAATGAAAACAGCCGTGGGCCTCACTCCCTGGAGGCCACACCTGACTGATGCAACTAAGCGGCAGTTCACAGCAATCTGAGGGCAGGATTACAGTTAGTTCAAAGCAGGTGTGCAGTCTGTGCACCACCACCCCACCACCCCCACCACCACCACCCCACCACCCGCACAACCACCCCACCACCACCACCACCACACCACTACCACACCCACCACCACCCCACCACCCCCACCACCACCACCCCACCACCACCCCCACCACCACCACCCCAACACACCACCACACCACCACCACCACTACCACCACCATCATCCCCCTCTCTGCAGACCCACAGCATCTAAAAATAATTAGCACCACGCCACCACCACCACCCGCCTCCATCTGCCTGCACCTCCACTCAGAGAGGGAGAGATGTGGGTGGGAAGAGCAGCATGACGACATGGATCCAATCTATTCCTGCTTGTCAATCTATTCCTGCTTGTCAATCTATTCCTGCTAGTCAATCTATTCCTGCTTGTCAATTTATTCCTGCTTGTCAATCTATTCCTGTTTGTCAATCTATTCCTGCTTGTCAATCTATTCCTGCTTGTCAATCTATTCCTGCTTGTCAGAATCCCTGAGTGCATCATCAGACCCCCCAGACACCTTTTATTTCTTCTTTGATTACAACCCTCGTGTGTCTCTCTTACTCCTTCACTCCAAGTGGACCATGTCACCGTCCTGCCCATGTGCAAGTGCTGAGGAGACGATTTGTGTGACAGCGTTATATACCCCTATCTGTGTCGTCGAAGGAGAGCATATCCACATACACTACATGACCAAATGTATGTGGACACCTGCTCGTCAAACATCTCTTTCCAAAATCATGGGCATTAATATGGAGTTGGCTCTCCCCTTTGCTGCTATAACAGCCTTCCCTCTTCTGGGAAGGCTTTCCACTAGATGTCGGAACGTTGCTGCGGGGACTTGCTTCCATTCAGCCACAAGAGCGTTAGTGAGGTCGGGCACTGATGTTGGGCGATTAGGCCTGGCTCGCAGTCGGCGTTCCAATTCATCCCAAAGGTGTTCGATGGGGTTGAGGTCAGGGCTCTGTGCAGGCCAGTCAAGATCTTCCACACCAATCTTGACAAACCATTTCTGTATGGACCTCGCTTTGTGCATGGGGGCATTGTTATGCTGAAACAGGAAAGGGCCTTCCCCAAACTGTTGCCATAAAGTTGGAAGCACAGAATCGTCTAGAATGTCATTGTATGTTGTAGCATTAAGATTTCCCTTCACTGGAACTAAGGGGCCTAGCCCGAACCATGAAAAACAGCTCCAGACCATTATTCCTCCTCCCACAAACTTTATAGTTGGCACTATGCATTGAGGCAGGTAGCGTTCTCCTGGCATCCACCAAACCCAGATTAGTCCGTCAGACTGCCAGATGGTGAAGCATGATTCAACACTCCAGAGAATGCGTTTCCACTGCTCCAGAGTCCAATGGTGACAAGCTTTACACCACTCCAGCTGACGCTTGGCATTGTGCATGGTGACCTTAGGCTTGTGTGCAGTTGCTCGGCCATGGAAACCCATTTCATGAAGCTCCCGACTAATGGATCTTGTGCTGACGTTGCTTCCAGAGGTAGTTTGGAACTCGGTATTGAGTGTTGCAACCGAGGACAGATTATTTTTAGCACTCGGCGGTCCCATTCTATGACCTTGTGTAGCCTACCACTTCGCAGCTGAGCCATTGTTGCTCGTAGACGTTTCCACTTCACAATAACAGCACTTACAGTTGACCGGGGCAGATCTAGCAGGGCAGAAATTTGACGAACTGACTTGTTGGAAAGGTGGCATCCTATGACGGTGCCACATTGAAAGTCACCGAGCTCTTCAGTACGGGCCATTTTACTGCCAATGTTTGTCTATGGAGATTGCATGGCTGTGTGCTCGGTTATATACACCTGTCAGCAACGGGTGTGGCTGAAATAGCCGAATCCATTCATTTGAAGGGGTGTCCACATACTTTTGTATATATAGTGTATCTGGAGGCAGCATCCTTCATACTCCCCACAGCCGCAGCTCTGTTCAGCTCATGCTGTATGCATCTAACCGGCCAAGTTCACCGATGGTGGCTGGCCATTCCAGCAACATTGCCAGCGCTCTCTTCTCTGAAACAGAAATAGACCTGAATGTACTATTACTATGCAGGCTGGCATTTGTTTACAGGGAAAAAGTAAAATATGAAATGGAAATAAAGTTGAATTTTGTAATTTCTATATGCCAGAGGCAGAATTTCGAGTGTCAGCTTGAGTTACTGGCGAGAGGCCAGGAGTCAGGGTTGTAGATTGGTTTTGCTCTAGTTTAAACTGTGTGCGTTGTATTGAATCTTTAACACATCCATGGCAGGCTGCATCAGGAGAATTTTCACTCAAAGCTTCGTCTCCGAAGCAGGAAGGGAAGGAATTTCAGGTTGGGCCTCTCTCCGGTGTACACCGGATTCATTTTGGACATGACTCTAAAAAGTTTTGTAGGCATGAAGGTCAGAGTCTCCAAAGGCTTGGGGATATGTCGTGTTTTCCAGGGCAGAGATTAAAATAAACACAGTGGCTGTGTTGATGGAGCGCCGGCTGCACCCAGAGAGGACAGCCACGCAGGGCAGAGGACGTCTGCCACCTGTCTCACATGTTTTATCACATGGCCTGTCATTAATGATGACAACTGACAGCATTTAGAACACACACATGAAGGTGACCCCCCCGCCAACCCTGGCCCTTCACTGATACCCGAGAGAGGGGGTGAAGAATGTGTGTGTGGGTGCGCGCCTGCTACTACTATCAGTTGGTTATACTCTAAACATACTCAGTAGAATCCTATTGTATCAGTCATTAGGTTGATTTCAGTGTATCAGTCATTAGGTTGATTTCAGTGTATCAGTCATTAGGTTGATTTCAGTGTATCAGTCATTAGGTTGATTTCAGTGCATCAGTCATTAGGTTGATTTCAGTGCATCAGTCATTAGGTTGATTTCAGTGCATCAGTCATTAGGTTGATTTCAGTGCATCAGTCATTAGGTTGATTTCAGTGTATCAGTCATTAGGTTGATTTCAGTGTATCAGTCATTAGGTTGATTTCAGTGTATCAGTCATTAGGTTGATTTCAGTGTATCAGTCATTAGGTTGATTTCAGTGCATCAGTCATTAGGTTGATTTCAGTGTATCAGTCATTAGGTTGATTTCAGTGTATCAATCATTAGGTTGATTTCAGTGCATCAGTCATTAGGTTGATTTCAGTGTATCAGTCATTAGGTTGATTTCAGTGTATCAGTCATTAGGTTGATTTCAGTGTATCAGTCATTAGGTTGATTTCAGTGTATCAGTCATTAGGTTGATTTCAGTGTATCAGTCATTAGGTTGATTTCAGTGTATCAGTCATTAGGTTGATTTCAGTGTATCAGTCATTAGGTTGATTTCAGTGCATCAGTCATTAGGTTGATTTCAGTGTATCAGTCATTAGGTTGATTTCAGTGTATCAGTCATTAGGTTGAGTTCAGTGCATCAGTCATTAGGTTGATTTCAGTGTCAATCACCATCTCTCTTGGTTTCATGTCATGCCTAATGAAAGCCCCCTGCATCAGCAGCTCCAGGTTCAGTCCAGCTAACCTAACTAGGAGCAGAACCAATCAAAAGGCAGTGTACTCATCATTTATCTCGCTCTCCTTTCATCCTCTTTCACCAATTAGTGTAAATTAGGCCCGCTGTCCTTTAAGGAGAAGGAGCGCGAGAGAGAGAGAGAGGCAGTAGCAAAACTCCCCACCTAGCATGATGATGCCAAATCTGCTCAGCTTGCATCAGGCCTGCTCTACTCATCTGTGTCCTAGCAACTGTAAACCTCTCAGCCCCTTGGATACGGTAGGTCTGTGAACGAGTGTGTTTCCAAACAAAACACAAGGAATATTTAAAAAAAAAAATACATTTGTGCCAGATGAGTATATCCTTAGAGGAATGGACGAGCGGAGAGATACGAGAACAACTGATGGGTGTCAGTCCTTCATGATGCAACAACAGCCCTGTGATTGGCTCATTAAGAGGCATGCCATGCACACTCAAAAGGAGCCAATCAACTCTTTCAGGGCATATTCTTTGTCTTGAGTCTCTGAGAGAAGCTCTCTTCAGATACTAATTATGGACTTCAAAAAAATGGACAGACAGTATAATATTTTGAAAGAGGGGAACAGAAATAGCCTATATTTGCCTGACTGCTGCGTTTCCAAATGCATTAGTGCAGATCTCCCAGGAACAGTCAGGGCCTCCCTCTCTCAGTGGAATCTGTGTCTGTGTCTGCAGTGAAGAGCTCAGTGGTAGCGGCCCAGTTTTGTTTGCTTGTAAAAAGCCATGGCCACATTCCTTTCTGCACGCACAGGGGTGGGTTCTGCTCAGAGGTCCGGCCCGCAGAGTATTGGCATGGCTCGGGGGCTGGATCAGAACCGCAGAGCCCTTACTGCTCTGCCTGCTGAGTGGTGGCCTTGCCTCCCTCGGTGTGCCTGAGTGCCACACCATGCGAACATAATCCCACAGGTAATGGGGGAGTTTCACCACTGCACACACACACAGCCAGCCTCCACCCACGGCTGCGCAAAGTCAATGAGCTCTCCCTCTCTCCCTCCCTCTCCCTCCCTCCCCCTCCCTCCCTCTCTCCCTCTCTCCCTCCCTCTCTCTCCCTCTCTCTCCCTCTCTCCCTCCCTCCCTCCCTCCCTCTCTCCCTCCCTCTCTCCCTCCCTCTCTCCCTCCCTCCCTCCCTCCCTCCCTCCCTCTCTCCCTCCCTCCCTCCCTCCCTCCCTCTCTCCCTCCCTCCCTCGAGTGTGTCTTCAGCTTTGAAAAGGACAAGCGTGTCAACGGAATCTCACAGCGAATAAATATCTCCACAAACATTGCAATTCCAAACAGTGAAGCCCTATAAGAAGGCTGAGGTCTGACTAAAACCACACTACCGCATAGCCTTGGCCACCACAACTCTCTATTCCTGCCACACAGAGCCCTTAATACAGCACATTCAGCCAGCTCTCAATACCACTACAGTCCCCCCGTAGAGAAACTGGCACCCGGTACATAGTATCTGTGTGTAGATATTCCTCCATCATTCCTCCACACAGAGATTGGCCTTTAGTTGTTATTATGTGGCCACAGTAAGGCTCTTGATCGGCTCATCAAAGCCCCTTTGAGGTTTTTAACTCTCATTTTCCCAGCCTGTGCCACTCCTGCTCCCTCTCTCTCTTCCTCTCCACGGCTAGCGCTATAGGCCTCGGTATCGACCGTGTCCACAGTCCTCCGAGGAGCATGGCTTGGGGAGCCGTGCTCCTCTCCTCTCTCAGCCTGGTGTGTGGAACTAACAACACAGCTCACTGCACCCCGCAGTGCTTGCGATGACTCACGATCAGCATGTCAGACCTGAACACTGCCTGAGACAACTCATTCTGACTGTAAATCGTTACCTCACAAAACAAAATGCGAATGGTCAATATTGTGTGATGAAACCGATGATGGAGTATGGCTAGAGTAGGCTGAGTGTTCATATTGCCTTTTCTTTCCAAGTACTTCATCTGGGTCATACATGAATAAATATTACATTTTATAATAACATTTACATTTACATTTACATCATTTAGCAGACGCTCTTATCCAGAGCGACTTACAAATTGGTGCAACCAACATAATATGCAACCAGGCCCGTATTGATCCATTGTATGTCAAATGCCAAGCTAATTATGATATATGTGCATGCTTTTAACAATTGTTTTGCCCTGTCAAGTATTTATGAATTTTTATATCATTAGAGAAATAGGCCTACAGTATGCCAGTCAACCATACCCTTGACAATAATATTTTCAGTTGGCCATATTCTCAGTTCATTCTCAAACAGGTGAAATGAGCCAAGCCAATCTGATAGCCGATCAGTGGTGTAAAGTACTTAAGAAAAAATACTTTAAAGTATTAGCTCAGTTGGTAGTGCATGGTGCTTGCAATGCCAGGGTTGCGGGTTCAATTCCCACAGGGTACCATTATGAAAATGTATGCATTCACTAACTGTAAGTTGCTCTGGATAAGAGTGTCTGCTAAATGACTAAAATGTTTTAGTAAATGTACTTCAGTCGTTTTTTGGGGTCTCTATACTTTACTTTAGACAACTTTTACTCCACTACATTCCTAAAGAAAATATGTACTTTTTACTCCCATACATTTTCCCTGACACCAAAAAGTACTCGGTACATTTTGAATGCTCAGGCAGGACAGTCCAATTCACGCACCTATCAATAATAAAGCATTGGCATCCCAGAATAGATGGATGCAGTTCAATGCATGATTAATATAATTCACCAATACATTTCTTGGTAGTCCAAAAATATTGCTATCAGGTTGTAAATCACAGCTGGCCTGGGACATTGTTTGCTGCCTCCACCCATTAGGGATGCACTGTTTCAGTTTCAGTGACTCAATATTTTTGACAAAAACGGACAAATATAACTAAGGCTGGGAATGTCAATGCAATCAAACTAGCGAGGGCAATGATCACAAGTCAGTCATAACGTGGGTAATAGGTAGCGTATCATTAGCGTTAATTTCTGTAGCTATTTATTTAGCAAGTTAAAAACACGCCGCCTAATGTTAGCTAGCTAGCTGCTGAGAGGATGTCATGTCATTGGAGGAGTGGGTAAGTGACCGACTTTCGTTTTTTCGGTGGCTACAGTTAGAGATGCAGGTGTCATTCGGTTAGCTAGCAAGAAATGTGAATCGCTGTTATCCAGTCAGCATATCTCTTGCGTTCTTAAGTTCACTCTGGCTATCTACTCCGATTTCAGAGCACTCTCATCCGAGTGTGCCAGACCGCAGAATAACTGATTAATTTTACGAACACGCAACACCCGCTGAATATGACCGGTGTCAGTAAACGTTAAAAAGTTATTGAATTGTTGCCAGCAGCACAGTTAGTCACTAACGCTCTAGATAACATGTAAACAGTCTAACCAGCTCTGCTAGGGCGATTACAATGGTCAGAGTAAGGTGTTCTCTCATTTGTGTCTAGAAAACTAGCAAACTTTAGCCAGTTAGCTTGGGTGCTTGACTGCCGTTGTGAGGAACGCTCAGATCAACCCTACTCCTCGGCAAGAGCGTCCATGTCAATAGTGCAGTGTACGCTCTGACTTGAGAGCGAAACGCTCAGAATTTACGAACAGACAATCTGACAACGCTCTGAATTTACGAACGACCCAGAGCGCACTCTGACACACTGGAGGCAATTTACGAACGCACCTTTAGTTGTCAATCAAATGTATTTGGCATTGATCAAATTGGCGGGCAGGCAAGTTCACATTCAGTTGTCAAAATGTGGTTTGGGACGAGCATGTGTTGACAGGCAAACTGCAGAAGGACGAGCAGGCTACTATTCCCCATCGTTAATCAGTGTAATTTTGATGGCCAACTAGCTTAGCAGAAAAAGTTTGAGAGGGTCTATTTAATGTTCCCTCGTTAGATTTTAGCTCATCTCGCTCTGGCTAGCATTAGTTGTTGATCTTAATGTTGTTGATGTGCATAACTGAGGGAGAGAGAGCCTACCTGTTCATGGTTGTTTTGTTTGATCAATAGGGCTGTAAAGTTCCCAAATGTAAGAGGACTCCATTCAGGTGTATTTTGTGGCTTTTGGCGAATGGGTTCGTTCTAAAGATCTAAAGTCACGCTGTTTCTACTGCCTGTAAACACACAGTCCAGTTCAAAGTCAATGATGACAGGCCCGTGTTGCAAATGGCTTATTTGCATAAAGGCCTACTGTAGCTCTGATTGGCTATGGCGTTCATGGAGGAGACAGATGTTTTTGAGGTTTTATTTACTGCAGTGTCTATTAATTGTCCAAAAGCACAGCCGCTTTTCCACTCTATATTACTATAGAATTTTCACAAATGCCTTACTCTATGTCATTCCCAAACATTCTATGCATTTATGAAAACGTGAAAATGACCATATCTACTGTAAGGGTTGTGGGTTCGTTTCCCACGGGGGGCCAGTATGAAAATGTATGCACTCACTAACTGTAAGTCGCTCTGGATAAGAGCGTCTGCTAAATGACAAAAAAAAGTGCTTGCTTGTAAGAAAATGTAAAAAAAAAATGTCATATTGTTCCTGGGGGTGTATATGAACAGATTTTAATAAGATTTCATGTCGCTAAAACGCTGTCATTTCCACTTTAATACTTTTATGAAAATTGAGTACTTTTTCCACCACTCTACTTAAGTAGATTTAAAACCAGATACTTTTAGACTTTTACTCAAATAGCATTTTTCTGGGTGACTTTTACCTGAGTCATTTTCTATGAATGTATCTTTACTTTTACTCAAGTAGGACTTTTCCACCACTGCAGAAGATAGCATATCACTATAACAAGGGGGCCTACTGTACTGTACTGTATTGTATTGTACTGTATTGTACTGTATTGTATTGTACTGTACTGTACTGTACTGTACTGTATAGTATTGTATTGTACTGTATTGTACTGTACTGTACTGTATTGTACTGTACTGTATTGTATTGTACTGTACTGTATTGTACTGTATTGTATTGTACTGTATAGTATTGTACTGTATTGTACTGTACTGTATTGTACTGTATTGTACTGTATTGTATTGTACTGTACTGTATTGTACTGTACTGTGTTGTACTGTACTGTGTTGTACTGTATTGTACTGTACTGTGTTGTATTGTACTGTATTGTACTGTACTGTGTTGTATTGTACTGTACTGTATTGTACTGTACTGTATTGTACTGTATTGTACTGTACTGTACCCTACCTATGAAGTAGGAGAGCAGCACAAGCAGCAGGACGGCAGCAGCGATGGCCGACACGGCAGCACATTTCCAGCTGCAGTACTTGGAGGGTTTCTTCAGCTTGAAAGAGCTCCTAGAGAAGGTGTTTCTGGGTAGCAGCCGCGGCGGGGGGGAGTAGACTGTTCCAGACGTCATGGGGTACCCTGGAGACGAGCTGCTGAACAGGGGAGTGGTCCCGGACGGGGTTTTAAACAGGAAGTGCCTACAGCGATGGAGAGAAAGGGAGAGATGGTCACAGAGAGTTAGAATCAGCTGCTACATCGTCTCTATTACCAATAGAATGTGCAAATTGCGTTGGAGTGAACAGTGGCCTTTTGAATATAATGACACATCTGGAGCAATGAAGTGCTCCTCTATATTCCAGCAGCAATTATTCACTGGTCATTTACATGCATTGATTTTCTTATTCTTAAAACACTGAATTATACAGCTAAAAGCATACAGAATATAAAGATGATTTCACAACTCCTTCCCAGCATTTGATTATGTTAATTGTCGGCATAGAGAGAATAAGATTTAACTGCTTCTTCATCGTCACGAGTCTCATTTCTACCAAAAACAACGAACTGCAAATAGCTTTAGTAAATACTGTTGTTAAGTCAGTCTGTTTCAACAGTATCTCTCCCCCCAGCACCTCCTTGCCCTCTTTGCAGTCAGAGAGGCAGTCTGACTCTGTGGGCCGTGCCCGGTGCCCGGCTTGGCTACGGGCAGACCACAGTGCCAGGCCGGTGCCCTGAGCCAGGTGGGCGGCGGGCCAGTGGAGGTCTACGAGGAGGCAGATGGGATTGGGATGAAAGTGGAAGACAGTTGACCGCGCCGCTTTGATGCCGGTCAGAAGCTCTCGCAAGCTGCTTCCCCACACTAAAACCCAGAAGCACTGTCCTCTCAGATCTCCTTCCACGGCTCCAGCAAGGATGGGGAAGGAACTTAGATATGAGTGAGAGAAAAAGTGAGGCTGAGCGAGATTTTTTTTTACAACTGGTTAGTTGCAGAAACAAGCTGTAGGAGGCTTGTGCAGGTCTCATAACTCAAGGCCCTACCTCGATGTGTCTCTGTCAATCTTTACATTTGTGATCAGTCTAACGTTGGGCTTTACAGGCAGTCAAGGTCAACTGTGAAACCTGCTCAAGGCAACAGCCTGTTTTCATAGCCATGATGATTGTGTATCGGCATTTTCTCACCTGGAATAGTGCTGATAAAGTGGGCTGACTAGCCTGTCTCCCCACCAGTCAATATCAAATGATGGCTAGCTGCTGAGATCAACACACCCCACTAAACCCAAGGTCTCTGAAACGTGACCTAATAGTCAACCTTCAATTCACTCGAATAATCTCCCACCTGTGTAAAGTGAAATAAACACCTTGAGTGATGGTTTGTCTGAACATAATATATTATATATACCGTATATATGTCTTATATCAACAGAGAAACCGTGAGGGGCGATCAAAGGGATTACATCAAAGGATATGTTTAATGTACGTGATGGGTTGATCCCCATTTTGGTTGTATTAAATATGATTTCAGCCTACTACGATGCACACATGCTGACTTTCCAGTTGGCCATTACTGCCTCAGAGTATCATTCTCCAGGCCTCAGAGTATCATTCTCCAGGCCTCAGAGTATCATTCTCCAGATCTCAGAGTATCATTCTCCAGGCCTCAGAGTATCATTCTCCAGGTCTCAGAGTATCATTCTCCAGGTCTCAGAGTATCATTCTCCAGGTCTCAGAGTATCATTCTCCAGGTCTCAGAGTATCATTCTCCAGATCTCAGAGTATCATTCTCCAGGTCTCAGAGTATCATTCTCCAGGTCTCAGAGTATCATTCTCCAGGTCTCAGAGTATCATTCTCCAGGTCTCAGAGTATCATTCTCCAGGTCTCAGAGTATCATTCTCCAGGTCTCAGAGTATCATTCTCCAGGTCTCAGAGTATCATTCTCCAGGTCTCAGAGTATCATTCTCCAGGTCTCAGAGTATCATTCTCCAGGTCTCAGAGTATCATTCTCCAGGTCTCAGAGTATCATTCTCCAGGTCTCAGAGTATCATTCTCCAGGTCTCAGAGTATCATTCTCCAGGTCTCAGAGTATCATTCTCCAGGTCTCAGAGTATCATTCTCCAGGTCTCAGAGTATCATTCTCCAGGTCTCAGAGTATCATTCTCCAGGCCTCAGAGTATCATTCTCCAGGCCTCAGAGTATCATTCTCCAGGTCTCAGAGTATCATTATCCAGGCCTCAGAGTATCATTCTCCAGGTCTCAGAGTATCATTCTCCAGGCCTCAGAGTATCATTCTCCAGATCTCAGAGTATCATTCTCCAGATCTCAGAGTATCATTCTCCAGGTCTCAGAGTATCATTCTCCAGGCCTCAGATTATCATTCTCCAGGCCTCAGAGTATCATTCTCCAGGTCTCAGAGTATCATTCTCCAGGCCTCAGAGTATCATTCTCCAGGCCTCAGAGTATCATTCTCCAGGTCTCAGAGTATCATTCTCCAGGTCTCAGAGTATCATTCTCCAGGTCTCAGAGTATCATTCTCCAGGTCTCAGAGTATCATTCTCCAGGCCTCAGAGTATCATTCTCCAGGTCTCAGAGTATCATTCTCCAGGCCTCAGAGTATCATTCTCCAGGCCTCAGAGTATCATTCTCCAGGTCTCAGAGTATCATTCTCCAGGTCTCAGAGTATCATTCTCCAGGTCTCAGAGTATCATTCTCCAGGCCTCAGAGTATCATTCTCCAGATCTCAGAGTATCATTCTCCAGATCTCAGAGTATCATTCTCCAGGTCTCAGAGTATCATTCTCCAGGCCTCCTCCTAAGTGTAAAGGGGATGAAGACAGTGAAAAGCGGTGTCACCGTGGCAACCTGAGAATGTATTACACTGGGAGAGGAGTGACACTGGGACCTCTGACCCGTCTCCCCCAGCAACCCTTCCTGACTGCTGTGTCCGTGCGCTAATGAAAACACGGCCGAGGTTAGCGTCCTGCCCCTTAGCCTGGCCTGCCCGCCGAAGCTGCCTGATTAATTACTTGTACCATGGTGACAGGCAGGCAGGCAGGCAGGCCGCTGGCCATGGCCATCACATCACACTGCGTTAGTGGAGAGAATATCCTCTCAGCTAGATGCATGTTAATTGCAACATGGCAGGCACCAGGTAAATTAATCTATAAATCAATCATATTTTATCCACCAGGGCACTAGTTATATAGCCGTTGTCAGAGACTGCTTTGCAAAGCAAAACAGAGATGGTATAATGGCTTTGAAGAGAGGAGATGGATGATACATCACAGTTCATTATGTGTGGATATTATCATCTGAATCATACAATACAATATTCTCACAACATACACTAGATCATATTCTCTCTCCTGACATGACAAAGATTGCAGTTTGGGTCCAAATCTGTCAACAAAATGTACATGCTATTCAGCGGTTATTAAAATACCACTTTAGCCCAAGATAAACGTTCAGATCTCACACCTCCTCACATAACCTTCAGTTCTGAATAATCAATTTCAATGTGACTAAGTACAGAATATGAAGGTCATAGCTGACAGTTGACCTGCAGTGAACATACCAACCAAATGCCTTATAGGACAAAATGAGCCTATAATAAAAAGGCTTTCAAAACGTGAATTGCTTTAGATAACACACAATATCAAACACCTGCATATTTGAACAGAGGAGAGAGAGAGCATTAACGCTGCATTTGAATTATGACTAGATTTGTTTTGAAGAAGTAAAAGAAGAAGAGGAAACCAATCCCACCTACTGGGTCTACGCTATTCCGTTTCAGATGAGACGTTTTTGTATTTTTATCTTTGTATTTACTTATCTAAATGTTTGCCTATAATCATTTTTAAGTAGCACTTAGGGTGAAAGTATTTTCTTTCCTTCCTGCTCCTGTTTGCAAATTGGTCACAACATGCCACTCAGAGAGGAGTTAATCCCACACAGACAGTTAAACAGAACCACCGTTGAATACAAAACCAAGCCAGACAGTTAAACAGAACCACCGACGAATACAAAACCAAGCCAAACAGAACAAAATAAGACGGAAAAACAAAACTGTGCTCATAGTCTCTCTTTTACATTAAACACTTCTCTCATCCTCGGGGGAGGGCGTGAAAAGCAAGAGCGATTAACAAGTAAATGGAGATTTTACAGATAATGAACAGGAATTCAACTGGAGTCAAGCCTTATTAGTATTCTGCCAGATATACCAGGACATCATGGTAAAGCTATGAAGGGCAAGAGATATGTTGTAATGAACCGTGGTTGGCATTCGAGACACGGAGGGCTCTGTTGGAGGTTCTAGCTGCTTCTCGATCTCGCTCAATACCAGCACCTCCAGGACGGTAGGCAAGCAGGGCCTGTCTGCAACACACTCAGCTAGGTGTTAAGACACTGAACCATCCTGACCGCATTGAAAGTGCCAGAGCCCAGTCAATCTAATCGAATAAAAATCAACATCAAAAGGTTTGGGAGTTAAAAATCAAATCAAATTTGTCACATGCGCCGAATACAACAGGTGTTGACTTTACTGTGAAATGCTTACTTACATTTTTTTTTTTTTTTTTACTTACGAGCCCTTTAACCAACAACGCAGAGTTAAATAGTAAGAAACATGAAAAAAAAAAAAAAGGAAATACTAAGACAAAATACCAATAACGAGGCTGTATACAAGAGTTGAACCCCCTAGTGGGGTCTACTACCTTCAGAAGGAATTTAGTGACCTTGCAATGGTGCAATACATCTCCATTTCTCTATGTAATGTATTGCACCATGCACTCTAAGGGACCACAATGGAAATAAGCCACTGACTTTATTGTGTTATCCCTAACTACTTTTTTAGTGTATGTAGTGTGTGCAGCCTATATAAGGGCTGTGACGATACCAGTATCACAATATTGTTTCCATGGCAAAAATGAAAACACCAAGCAGACATAACTCTTTGGTCCTTTAAAAACTTGCTGTATGTAAAATATTGTGATGCTATAGCTTGGAAAATAAATAAATGTGACTCTGGATGACAACAATGTTTGTTTTCAACATTAGGGCTGTTTTCCCGGCCCATATAGATATATACTTTTTAAAACTGTCAAATCAAATCAAATCAATCAACCAACCTTTGAAGACTTCAACAACAGCCAATCACAATGCGGCAGTTGAACACAGAGAAAACTAATTTACATAGCGTACCTCAGAGGTCACAGTTGAGAGACTGGGTCTCAGTGGGGTTGAAACAGTGAAAAAATGGCATAAAAAATGTCCTGCAAGCTACAAATGTTCTCCATTTGGAAATTGAACAAGCTACAAACACATTACTATTTAACATGGCAGTTTTCAATACTTACATGGTAATACAGTACCAGTATGTACTATAATAATACCACAATAATACCATAACAATACCACAATAATACCACAACAATACCACAACAATACCACAATAATACCACAATAATACCATAATAATGCCACAATACTGCCACAATAATGCCACAATAATACCATAATAATGCCACAATAATACCACAATAATGCCACAATAATGCCACAATAATACCACAATAATGCCACAATACTGCCACAATAATGCCACAATAATACCATAATAATGCCACAATAATACCACAATAATGCCACAATAATGCCACAATACTGCCATAATAATACCACAATAATACCACAATAATACCACAATAATCAGTGGCTTGGTCTTCATATTGCATGAGCCATACAATATTAAACATCACAGTGAGCTTTAATACTACGTTGTGAGCAGACTTTGAGCGTCGTTTAATAGCCTACATACACTAGTAATAATAATAATAATAATAATATGATATACCATTTAGCATATGCTTTCATCCAAAGCGACTTACAGTCATGCGTGCATACATTTTAAGTATGGGTGGTCCTGGGAATCGAACCCACTATCCTGGTGTAGCAAGCACCATGCTCTACCAACTGAGCTACAGAGGACCACAAGGGCAGGTAGGGCTCATATTATTATACATGCCAGATGAGGCTAATGAGCCTCCTGTAGCTCAGTTGGTAGAGCATGGCGCTTGCAACGCCAGGGTTGTGGGTTCGTTTCCCACGGGGGGCCAGTATGAAAAATGTATGCACTCACTAACTGTAAGTCGCTCTGGATAAGAGCGTCTGCTAAATGACTAAAATGTAAATAACAAATGTCTTTGCAAATGGACTGAATGCATGCTATGCATTCCGTTGTTAAGAATATAGGAGAAACCCCAATAGGCCTACAGCACCATTGCAGACATGGTCGCTACTCGCTACACCCAGTTTAATTGGGCTCCTCAGGGCTCCTCAGCAGAAATCGACTGCTGGAGGAGGACATTCAATCTGGAGATAGAGAGAGAGAGAGAGAGGAATGGTCCAGGCGTCTCAAACAAGACCATGGGGAGACAGGGAGAGAGCGGAGCGGCCAGCGACTCAGGGTAATGGGGATTTTATTATTTCTTTTCTGGAATGTGGTGAGACTGGGCCCTGGAGTATGACAGAAGTTATGAGGAAAAAGAAACCTGCTACGATCCGTCTATTCATAGACCACATCCTATATACAGTAGGCCTATATTCCTCTAAACGAATGGGTAAATGAAGTACAATTTACAGAGCCACACATGGGAATTGGAAGTATCCCCAATTGGATCCTTTATGGATAACATTGAATACTTTTGCTGCTCATTTATGCACTGTAGTTCCGTGGCCTATAAAGACTAGAGCAGGGAATGCTATAAGATAGTACACTATGTTTCTACTGTAGTCATGTACAATAATGGTAAGCTTTATACAGTTGATTTGCTCCACTGCAAAAACCCAAGTCAATGCCTCCCTGCAGGTGTGTGTGTGTGTGTGTGTGTGTGTGTGTGTGTGTGTGTGTGTGTGTGTGTGTGTGTGTGTGTGTGTGTGTGTGTGTGTGTGTGTGTGTGTGTGTTTGAATGTACTGTATGAGTCATATTATCTCCATGGCAGTATGATGGACAGCATGGCTGGTGGTTCCAGGTCATAGGGTAAAGGGTCAGGCCCCAGCTGAAATGCCGTTTTGTTCCTATGAGGGAGTCTGTAAAGAGCAAGCAGTATTAATGGGTGAAACTAAGTTAAAAGTGCTAGCGCTGCAATACGCCCTAGACAGGGGCATCTGAAAGACAAAGAAATATGAACTGAAGTGTGTGAGGTCAGGCCCATATGCCCCGACAGAAGCTATATTAATCTGCCTGCTGAGAACAGGCACTGAGGTGGCAGGGGGAGAGGGGCGATGGGAACAGGGAAGCTGGGGGACGGTAGAAGGGCAAGGAGGAAGGGGGTAGTGAGGGGAAAGATGCAGTGTTGTTGTACTGTTTTGTGTGTGTTCTTTGCATGTGTGCATTCTGCCGAGACACGCTTTCAAAGGGATAGTGTGCGTTTTTTTCAACTAAGCCCCCTTTCTACTTATCCAGAGTCAAATGAACTCATGGATACCATATTTCCGATGGTGTCAACACAATTGTATTTTCATGCATTTTGGAGTAGAATGTATTTTTTTTTAAGTCACCAGAAATTACCTTTACACATTCGTTCTACAAAAAAATGACCCCCTCAGCAAAGAGCAACCAATATCCCCCCCACCACCCCCCCTTGCCACCACACCTTTGCCAACAATGCTGAAAAAACTCCTAGGGGAAACACTGCGTAGGAAGAGGAGATTGGAGAGCAATGATGTGCTGTCGGTCCACTCTAAAAAAGGGAGGTCATAAATCCTATGAAACCAGCTAACAAACCACCATCCAGGAGACGTTTGGGGGTAATATATGGTCTAAAAAACCTGAAAAACAGCAGAACACAACTCATGCTGCTACAGTCATACACCAAACCAGGAATTGAAGCCCCACCCTCCTGAGCAGTAAGTCATTATTCTGGTGCATCTCAGAAAACATGATGGAATTTAGAAACATTTATAAATATCTATACTGTGTACAGTAATATGATAATTTGGAGTTCCAATAGTAAAAAAAATAAAAAATCTAACGGCTTTCCTCTCTTTGTGGAGGCATTCTGGCTGTGACTCAAGCGCCAGGCTCCATTTTGGAGAGGAGGGAGCAGGTAGGTAGAAGCGCCAGGCTCCATTTTGGAGAGGAGGGAGCAGGTAGGTAGAAGCGCCAGGCTCCATTTTGGAGAGGAGGGAGCAGGTAGGTAGAAGCGCCAGGCTCCATTTTGGAGAGGAGGGAGCAGGTAGGTAGAAGCGCCAGGCTCCATTTTGGAGAGGAGGGAGCAGGTAGGTAGAAGCGCCAGGCTCCATTTTGGAGAGGAGGGAGCAGGTAGGTAGAAGCGCCAGGCTCCATTTTGGAGAGGAGGGAGCAGGTAGGTAGAAGCGCCAGGCTCCATTTTGGAGAGGAGGGAGCAGGTAGGTAGAAGTGCCCGGCGGTAGCAGGCATAGCAGGAGCTGCGCCTGTGCTCCCGGTGAATAAAACATCTGAGAGACGAGCCCTGTAGTCCCGGCCTCATGAATTGTGCACGCAGCGTGTTTGGGGTGTGATCTGGGAACATCGAGGAGGGGCCCACAGCCTAGCATAAGCCCGGCAACCACACACCACGGCAACCGCACACCACGGCAACCGCACACCACGGCAACCGCACACCAAACAAAAGACAGAACAGAGGGAGAGAGGAGGACACCAGCTTCTATGTCACAGAACCCCAGAGGGAGAGCAGCGGGCGGGGCCTCTGCCTGTGTGCCAGTGTGGCAGCGTGTGAAGATGGGCAACGGCAGGACGGGATGTTGGGTTGAGAGCTCTACCAGCTGGGCACCCACAAACCTGACCAGAGGCTTTAAGTCCAAGATTGAGACCTCTGTCACCTGGATAAATACAACAAACTGAACAGTACAAGGAACTGATAGGAAGCAGAATGCTTTCCTGTCCCCCTAAACAGGGAAGGTGTCCAAACATCAACATGGCAGGCGGGCGGGGTGATAGGGTAACTGACCTGGTCTCCAGGGGCACGCTGCTGTTCAGTGCCCAGCTGTCCTGAAGCTGGACTGACTCTGGCGTGGAGGGACCCTCCCCGGGGGCCGCCGAGGGGGCGTGGGCTGGGCCGCGACGGCTGGCCAGGGTGTTGGGGTTCAGGGAGCTGGCTGACGACTGGTGGTGGTTGTGAGGAGGAGGGAGCGGCGGCCGCAGAGACTGACTGTGGTGGTTGTTGGGAGGACCTGAAAGAGAACACAGGAACAAATTAGGGCTCATTGTTTGACCGGAATGTGTTCTAGCGCAGAGATTTAAAAACGACTACTTCACAGCCTGTTTTGACTGATTTAATGAAGGCTATTTCCATTGACATTGATGCATGTTTGGATCCTTTGTTTCATATGAAATGTTTTCATATCATGTGTTACAAATTACTATATGAGAACACGTCAGATCCAAATAAGAAAAAAACTTTTTTTTTTTTTTTTTATAAATCGTACAATTATAAAGTACAGTATTTTACAGAGCAAATCAGACTAAACCAACCTCCTGTAGAGTGACCTAATCACATTGTAACTCAACACATTGTTTATCATATTGTAACTCAACACCCTGTTTGCTGACAAAAAGGCAAGGAGAGAAGGATTATCCTAAAAACATATTCAAATACGCCCAATAATAAACATCAAATGCATGAAGATCTTACAAAGATACAAAGCTCATCTGAAAAACTGCTATGTAAGCCCTTCTCCATTTTTCAACTAATAAAGGAAAACATTTATGAAAATTGAAAGCTCTGAATTAACTTTGTGAAAGTTAAAAATGTTAAATTGTGACTAAAAGTATCCAAATAATGCAATCAGAATGGTTTCTTTTTACATTTACATCATTTTCCTTTAATCAAATAATGACATTAAAATATTTTTCTACATTTTCGTAGCAGCCCTAAATCAAACCATTTCATTAAAAGATAATGAAAGTAGTTAATACTAATACAGATTTTGGCAAATAAGATCTAAATATCTCTAAATTAATGAAGTGGTGTTAGAAAATATCACTCATTATTCAAGTCTACAAAGACATATTTGGACAATTCTAATTTCAATCTACAGATATGATATAAAATAAAAACCCTTAGTGCCTCCACTCATTCTGTACAGCCTGCAGTGCATGATGGACATATGGTAAATAGCCTTCATCAAACAATGGCAAGATAAATTAAATCGACATATTACTCTACAAGGAAAAATAATGTTTACTTCTTCCATAACGCCATAACAGACTTATTGACGGATCTAAAGGCTAAGCCTAATGTGGAAAAAAGCACACAAGAACATCTATTCTCCATTAGGGTTTCTACTGCCTATCCTTGTACAGTTGAAGTTGACATTTTCTATAGGATTGAGGTCAGGGCTTTGTGATGGCCACTCCAATACCTTGACTTTGTTGTCCTTAAGCCATTTTGCCACAACTTTGGAAGAATGCTTGGGGTCATTGTCCATTTGGAAGACCCATTTGCGACTAAGCTTTAACTTCCTGACTGATGTCTTGAGATGTTGCTTCAATATATCCACATAATTTTACTTCCTCGTGATGCCATTTATTTTGTGAAGTGCACCAGTCCCTCCTGCAGCAAAGCAACCCCACAGCATGATGCTGCCACCCCCGTGCTTCACGGTTGGGATGGTGTTCTTCGGCTTGCAAGCCACCCCCCCTTTTCCTCCAAACATAACGATGGTCATTATGGCCAAACAGTTCTATTTTTGTTTCATCAGACCAGAGGACATTTCTCCAAAAAGTACGATCTTTGTCCCCATGTGCAGTTGCAAACCGTAGTCTGGCTTTTTTATGGCGGTTTTGGAGCAATGGCTTCTTCCTTGCTGAGCGGCCTTTCAGGTTATGTTGATATAGGACTTGTTTTACTGTGGATATAGATACTTTTGTACCTGTTTCCTCCAGCATCTTCACAAGGTCCTTTGCTGTTGTTCTGGGATTGATTTGCACTTTTCGCACCAAAGTACGTTCATCTCTAGGAGACAGAACGCGTCTCCTTCCTGAGTGGTATGACGGCTGCGTGGTGCCATGGTGTTTATACTTGCGTACTATTGTTTGTACAGATGAACGTGGTACCTTCAGGCGTTTGGAAATTGCTCCCAAGGATGAACCAGACTTGTGGAGGTCTACAATTGTTTTTCTGAAGTCTTGGCTGATTTCTTTTGATTTTCCCATGATGTCAAGCAAAGAGGCACTGAGTTTGAAGGTAGGCCTTGAAATACATCCACAGGTGCACCTCCAATTCACTCAAATGATGTCAATTAGCCTATCAGAAGCTTCTAAAGCATGACATCATTTTCTGGAATTTTCCAAGCTGTTTAAAGACACAGTCAACTTAGTGTATGTAAACTTCTGACCCACTGGAATTGTGATACAGTGAATTATAAGTGAAATAATCTGTCTGTAAACAATTGTTGGAAAAAGTACTTGTGTCATGCACAAAGTAGATGTCCTAACCGACTTGCCAAAACTATAGTTTGTTAACAAGAAATTTGTGGAGTGGTTGAAAAATTAGTTTTAATGACTCCAGCCTAAGTGTATGTAAACTTCCGACTTCAACTGTATACTTCATTGAACAATCCAGGAGTAACATAAAAATATCAGTTACCCACGTATAAAGTCAATATGCTAAAATAACAGTGGCCTACCCTCTTCCACATACAGAACTGATGAAAGAATCAGACTCACACCAGGACATGAAAAGGAGAGGACCTTCACACAAAATGTCTTGTGAAAAGAGGAGAGGAGAGATGAAAGAGGGATTGTGATCAGCTATGGTTTGGAGGGCCAGGGTGTGTAATCTCCCGCACCACACTGTGTAAGAACAGGAGAAAAACTCAGTGCTACAAAACCCACACATCACAAAAGCTGGGTTTGGACTGCAGGGACGCTGGGAACTTTGGAACAATCTGAGAAGCACAATGGGACCGAGCTCAGTGGATTATACTGTGACGTGGCTATCAAAAGCACCCCTTCCACACTGCAGCCCCGGCTAAACACAATGGCATTCTGGCACTAGCGCTTTAATGTGTTCTGATAACCTTGGCCGTGCTCAGATCCTACGCTTCTTCCTCAATTTCCCCCCTGCAAACTGCCGTTCAGGCTCAAAATCGAGCCGACAGCCATTGAGGTTGTCTACCAACCCTCAACGGGCCTGTGCCGCGGTTGTCTACCAACGGGCCTGTGCCGCGGTTGCCTCTAACAGGTCTGTGGGCACACAGGAACTACACCCCTGTGTGAACCAGTGGAATCCCACAGACACAATGGTCGCCTCCATATCTGTTTAATACAGTGGAGATCACAGTGGAGATCTGAGCAGGGGGGGGTTGTCAAAGTCACTACTGTAATACGCAGATTACAGCATTCAGCAGCGTGCCGGCATTTAGTAGTCCGCTGTATTGTGTTTTAATAGCTCTAATAAAAAGGCCCTCTACTTCTCTTTAATGCCACAGCTGGTCCTTCCACAGAGGATCAGCTGTGGCTCAGTACAACGGGTGAAACACAACAGGCCACTATCTTTATACCTATTTAAACGATATGCTCCATCTTTAAAAACTCAGTTGTGCTGCCACGGTAGAGGAATGGCGGGGGCACCTAGCTGCACTGCTGCTTTAGCAGTGGGGGGGCAGCAGCTTGACATGGTGACTTAACCCTGTACCATAAAGAGATGGCAGCATGGTTGGGTCACAGCACAGTGGAGTGGTCCCTAACACGGCACACACATGAACAGATAGCAACAACACGAGCCAGGCAGAACGAGTGTACTCACTCAACCTATCGCCAAACGGAGAATGACCTTTTTTTTCTTCTTTCAGCCTGGAAGACAATCATTCCAATTACAAACAAAACAACGTCCTATGAGAAGCAAGAGAGGAAAACTAGAATTTAGTAAATGAGGATGGAAACGTAAAAACAGGCAGCCATGTTGGTCATTTCCACGCCATGGATATAGAATTAAGAAACTAAAAGGTTAATTGAGGCAGCTCTAGCAGAAATGGAAATTGAGTCTGTCCGTTTTCTTTGTATGTATCAGAAAAAAATATAAAAATCTCTCAAATTAAAGAGGGGGATATTGTAATTATTATTAATTCTTGAGGGGTAAAATTTATGTCAGTGGTTCTTATCCTGGGCCACATGCTCCACGTTCAGTTTCCTTTTGTCTACCAGGCCCTGTAACCATAGCTGGAATACACATTTGTGATCAGGTACTTGAGAGCCGACTGTAGAATCCTTATTTTTGTAGCTTCCCTTCGCATCTCAGCCTGCATCATAAAGCCCATTCAATGTAAAAAAAACTGTTGAGATGTGAAACAGCACTGCGCTGTATTCATTCCATCCATAAAAATGACATTAATTCCCCCTCCATCTTCTACATCATCTTCCTTTTCTAAATGTGTTTTTATTTCAATGCTTTCTCTTCCCCGTCATTGAACAGAGTTGATGAATAGTTTAGTTTGAATTTACTGTGCAAACCTACAAAACAACAACAACAACAACAACAACAACAAACCGAGAGCTCATGTCCAATAGGCTACAATTTGATGGTTTGTTGTTTTTGTATTACTTCTGTAGAAAAAAAGCTGGCTGAATGTTCCAAGGCAATTTGCTACAAAAGGATGGAACTCAGTTTGAACTTGAAATGACCTATATGCCTGTTTGTTTGTCCAACCGTTAGGAGTCCAGGCTACACAACTTGTTTGCGATAATGACCCCAGGTGTAGAATGTGTTTTATAGCCCACCTCAGCTGTCAAAGATCCATGTAGAAAAAGAGACAGAATGCTGAAAGGGAATAAAAAGGGCTAAAAGTAATTACAGTTCAGAGGCAATGCAGGGCGAAATGGAAACACCGCAACAACAGCTTCTTCCCCCGTTGTTGTTAGTGGTGCATGGCGATGTTGAAATTACTGCAGCTCAGCTTCGCAGACTACGGGCTAGAATGACAAGGATTAAAATAAATTGCCCAGCATGGGCGGTGGGAACCATGGAAAAACAATACGGGTAAAAGCATAAATGTCAATTTGGAATGATAAAAGACACAAAGTACACAGGGCAGGAGAAGCCTCCAAGAAAGCAGGTAATAGAAATTGCGATTTTTACTGTGACTCAGGCTCCTTAAAAATAAATGAGGTGGCATGATTGGAGAGGGGGCATTTTTCTGTCTTCCACTCTGTTGTTAGTTCCTCCTATCGATCTCTTCACACACACACAAAATGTCTTAATTGAAACAGGCCCAAGGGTCAGTGTGCACTCATGACAGCACTCAGCGCCTACCTCAACATATGGTGGATGCCTGCCTAGTTGAATGGGTTAACATTTGGCTTGTGCTGCAAATTGATAAGTACGGTGTAATGGATATACAAGGCCCAGGGTTCAGCTGTGAGGTGTCCAGACTGCGTTTTTCTTCCACTGCTTGTAGCCTGCGCTGAGAAAGAATGGCAGGATTAACCGACGCGGTTTCATTTTGGTTTTTCCGGTGACTTCCGTTCTGTGAATAAACTGTATGTTGACAGTTCTGTTGGGCGTTTCCAGAGCGATAGGATGGGTGGCGAAACAGACCCGCAGCGACACCACACTGAGTCAGTTCGGGGAGTGGCCATGCTTGAGAAGCCGTGGATCTAACCCGTACTCTTCTAAAGAGCTGAGGATCTGGACGTGCCATATCCCCTTAATCTACTTTTTATTTATTTAATTTAATTAAAAAGCAGAGATTGCAGTACAGTAGTGCACATGAAATACAGAGGCATGAAACCCCTCCGAAACAAATGCCCAAATGCTATGAAATTACACTCATCACCAGAGACACAATCTGTGGCATTAATACCATTTATTCAAATGCTTAAAGACCAGACAAATGGATTTTCCTTTTGTAACTAAAAGGTATAGAGAATGGGGTGATCAAACATTCAACACACCACACAAACCTCTGGTGATTTCCCTGTTGGATTTTTTTATTCTTATTTTTTTAATGCAAAGACATCCAAAATAGCAAGATGGAGAAGAAAAAAAAACAACAGATGAATAATGCATTGGTAGCATTAGTACACTCACAGCATGGCTCTTTCCAGGAGTAGCTACTGCGTCGACCACTGCACACATGCAGTTCTCGCTAAACCTTCCCAGAGAGTTGGTGTGTGGAGAGACAGGCAGGCACCAACAGGCACACATTCAGTGCTGATGCCATAGACCTTACTTCTCCCCCATGACACCTGAGAATCAGACGGCCCCTGGAAGAGTGACGGAGCGTTCGCAAGGTGTGAATGCTGTAGCGTGGATTAGCGCTAAAATGAGCAACAGAATGACAACGCATACCAAGTACACACAGCCGGCACTGTGGATAGGCCAGAGGCAGGGCTGAGAGACAAGGGTAGGGAGGTTTCAAGGACAGTGTATATACGTTTGAAGGCCACGTTTAGCATTTGTTTGGTAGAGATGCAACACTGCCCCAATAAGGAAGGTGTATTATGCATTTAAATACGATCATGGGAATTAAAAAGCTGTTAGAGCAATATTGTGTAGAATTTAGGAGCACGAAACACAACATATTAAAGTCATCCAACTTTAACACACACACACACACACACGTTTTAGCTTCTTGGTGGTTGTTGGTAAAAAATGTTTCCCTCGGATCATCATTTTAGCTTCTTGGTGGTTGTTGGTTAAAATGTTTCCCTCGGATCATCATTTTAGCTTCTTGGTGGTTGTTGGTTAAAATGTTTCCCTCGGATCATCATTTTAGCTTCTTGGTGGTTGTTGGTTAAAAATGTTTCCCTCGGATCATCATTTTAGCTTCTTGGTGGTTGTTGGTTAAAATGTTTCCCTCGGATCATCATTTTAGCTTCTTGGTGGTTGTTGGTAAAAATGTTTCCTTCTGATCATCATTTTAGCTTCTTGGTGATTGTTGGTTAAAATGTTTCCCTCGGATCATCATTTTAGCTTCTTGGTGGTTGTTGGTTAAAATGTTTCCCTCGGATCATCATTTTAGCTTCTTGGTGGTTGTTGGTTAAAATGTTTCCCTCGGATCATCATTTCAGCTTTTTGGTGGTTGTTGGTAAAAATGTTTCCCTCGGATCATCATTTTAGCTTCTTGGTGGTTGTTGGTTAAAGAATTTCCCTCGGATAATGTTTCCCTCGGATCATCATTTTAGCTTCTTGGTGGTTGTTGGTAAAAATGTTTCCCTCGGATCATCATTTTAGCTTCTTGGTGGTTGTTGGTTAAAATGTTTCCCTCAGTTCGTAATTTTAGCTTCTTGTTGGTTGTTGGTTAAAATGTTTCCCTCGGATCATCATTTTAGCTTCTTGCTGGTTGTTGGTTAAAATGTTTCCCTCAGAGAGGTGATTGTACAAGAAAATTAAAGAAGACTGAAATGACGCAATGTGTGCAGATGGCGGGAACATGTTATTACAAAACAGCACATTAGAATGTTTTGTAGAGAATTATAGTATCCTGTTACAATATAGAATGTGAGCTGCATGTGCTTTACACACAACCTCTATATGAAATGATAGCAGGATTCGTTATAATAATCAACAGGGGATAGAGATGCCAGCACAAAAAACAACAGGCAATTAAAATATAGTTTTTTTCTATCCAGAACAATGGAGAAAGGAAAAGCCGACTTGACAAAGGAGATGTGTTCGAAATCTCAATGGAATTGATGACAAGGAAATCTCCAAACCGCTATAGATCTGTCATACCTCTCAGAGCTAAAAAATTTTCTTTCCATGAAGAACATGAGGGCACAATGTCTACATTGTAAATTCATGTGCCTACCCGTCTAACAATCGAGGCTAATTGTTTGTAGTCAAAAATATCATTTCCGACTCCCAAACAGGATTGGGTGAGAAGCAGAGAATGATATACTGCAGCGCCAGGCCATCAACTTCCATAAGACTGTGGTGATATGCTTTTTCATGTCGTGGACATACCGCTTGGCGATACCTATAAGTATTGACATTTGACACCATGGAAAAATCGATCTATGTTATTTTAACCACCAGGCTGACTTTGATAGATTTTTATTTTATTTCTTGCATTGATTTTCTATTAACTGCATGTGACGAGTAAAAGCTGGTATGAGATCAATGGAAGGATTGTTTGTTTATACATTTGAGAAACATACTGATTTACATATTTTAAATACATATGTAAATAACAGGAGATCATTTTTTTTTTTTTTTAGAATATTTCAATATGCACTTTGGATGTTCAAGTGCCATGATTGAATCAATACAATACAGAAACCTTTACTTTACAGTGCTTCATCACATCTTTTGTATGAGCCTATTTAGATTTCTAAACAGAATACATAATAATAATAATAATAATAATAATAATAATAATAATAATATGCCATTTAGCAGACGCTTTTATCCAAAGCGACTTACAATCATGTGTGCATAAATTTTTACGTATGGGTGGTCCCGGGGATCGAACCCACTACCCTGGCGTTACACGCGCCATGCTCTACCAGCTGAGCTACAGAGGACATTCAGTCCATTGTGACCACTTCTATTGAATGACTTGTCCTTACTAAAACTATTGTGTACTTATTGAAAATGAGCAACAAAAATATATTAAAAAGGACAATTCTGCCACTTTTCAACCTCATTTTCATTATCTCCAGCACAATACCAGTGTCTACATATGTGAAAACGGCGCATTTGTACGTTTTGTAGAAAATAAAAATATAAAGTAAAAAAACGTTCTACCCGATGACATCATCAAAAGTTAAAACATTTTTTTAAATAGTGATTTTCAAACATTATGAGATTCATGGTGGCGTGGGGAGCCAGAAAACACCCTCCCTCTGGCTAAAAACTTGTTGCAGGTTTTGAAAATCCCAGTTTTTCTTACTTTTAATCCTACCCTTTTTACCCACAGATCATAGAAACGTGCCGTTTTCACATATGCAGACACTGGTATGGTGCTTGAGATCATGAATATGAGGTTGAAAAGTGGCTGAATTGCCCTTTAATTGTTTTGTATAATTCAAAAGATATTTACTTACATTTACTGTAGGTATACCAAATATCGTAATGTAACAAACACACTTTTCTAAATTAATGAAATACATTTCAGTTTTTTGTTGATGTGGTATGTGATTGGTGGTGGCAGGTGAACAGTGAGAGATCCAATACTCTGTAATATGCAGTACAGCATATTTTAAGTGTAACATAACCATTTTGCATTAGAATATCGCCAACATGTCGGCACTTAAGCAGCATGAGCACTGGAAAATCACACATATTTTCACCAAATTAACCTCTACTTGCTGCATTTTGCTGTTTACTAAACTACTCTAATCTGCGCTGATTATATCTGTCGGACTCTTTTTCCACATTTAGGCCCAATACAAACACGGCATGAAGAAATGTTACACTCACATTTCCGGAAACACGTTTACCCAACAAAATGATTAATAGGAATATCATACTACTATGTGAGTCTGTTGAAAAACAAGATGCATAGGCTACCATAATGAAAATCCAATTGTTGATTCCTCAATCAATATGAACCAATAAGTCAAAATATCTGTCTTAAGAGGCCTAAATGTTCCACTAACCTACTAGTTATGACATCTGTCACGGAAGTGTCAGACCGAACACCGAAGGTGAAGTACAACGTAGTTAGTTTCGCCGTGATTGATGTGGCTCCTCTGAAAAGTAAACCAATTTGAGCCCGTTTGAAATTGGCTATAATCACGTCACTCTCGAATTCTGAATCATCCCCTCACTTACCAATTTAGATCTATAGAAGAGGAAGGAGATCTCTTTCACAGCTTTCCTGCCCTTAATTCCCATCATGCTTCAGTATGTTGACTTAATTCCATTATTATGTGGGTTATTGGCAGTTATTGCTCAGAGTAAAAGCTCTCCTGATTGCCCTTTCACAGGAAATTTACTTCACATTGATTAAAAAGAGCCAGAGTGACCAAGAATATATATTTCCTCTCTCCGAGTTAGTGAGGTGTCATCTCAATCTATTCAAGGAGGAAAACACATGATCCCAACAATGGGAGTCAATGGCCTTTCAACTTCAAAGGCTTTGGGATGACGTGGATCAGAAGACAACACTTCAAGGAGCAGGTCTACAGAAGAGCCTGTCGCTCTTGACTATGAACTTCGGACACAAAAGTGTCTGGTACCTGCTAAATCGGAACCATAAACGGGAAAATGTGCATTACTCCATAATGGACTATTACTTTGTGGTGCACAGATGCAGTGGGTTGGAAATATACTGTGTAAAGGCAACCTGACCAATGGGCTATACAATGGAATTCAAAAACGTACTGCATTTCATAAATGTCATATTTCCGTTTAGGCCCAGCAGTTTTCCAACACCCCAAAAAAAAAAATAATACACTGCCAATAAAAAAATATTTAACCTACAGTACATAATGTCTTCACAATACATTAAGGGAATATTCACTGGTATGTACAAAAATAAAATCGTAGTCCCAGAGCTATGCAACATGAAAACACAATTGCCAAAAGCTGTGCTTCCTATCCACGTTTTAGAATCTGGGGGTGAAGACATACATATACAAGTAATATATCAATAGTGTAGTCAGAAAAACACAAAAGAGTGAGAGAAACCATTGGAAACCCAGACAAAGCCCTCCCCCTCTGCAGCTCCGGCTACAAGCAGAGTCTCTGTGTGACGTCGCAGTAATCATCTAAAATCCTTTCCTTTCACCATCCTCTCCCACTGAGGAGAATTCAGTCACCTAAGAACTCTCATTCTGAATACCGACGTGATTAGAAACTAACAGCTGCAGTTTGGAAAGAAAGCACACTCAAAAGACAAACAATTTTCTTGCTTGTTCATCGTAGCGCACAAAAGGTAAAGCTGTTACGAGCAGAGAATATGAAAATGAATTAAGTGGGCCTATTTCCACACCATTTCTAATGACTAAAGCTTTTGAATATTGTAGAAATGTGTGTTATAGATCTGTCATTCTCATTGAAAGCAAGTCTAAGAAGCGCTAGATATGTTCTATGTAAGCTATTTCTATGTCTTAAATTTAGTTTTTGCTTCTTTTACTTTTTGGTTTTGTACAGCAGCTTCAAACAGCTGAAAATACTATATTTTTTGTTATGGAAAATATATTTCACAGCGGTTTAGATGGTACAATGATTCTCTACACTATACTTGCTTGTTTTGTCACATAAACTGAAATTAGGCAAACTATTAGAATTTTAGCAACCAGGAAATGGTGGAGCGATTTCTGCATATTGCATCTTTAAGGGTCCTTTGCAGCCATTTTTTTTTTATCTCAATATCAAATCATTTCTGGGTAACAATTAAGTACCTTACTGTGATTGTTTAAAATGAAAATGGTCAAAAGGAAATAAATGTAGCTTCTTAGCAAAGAGCAATTTCTCAAGCAAGGATTTTGCCTGGACTGTCTTGGAGTTGTCTGAGTGGGGAGGGGAAAAACTGAAAACTAGCTGTTATTGGCAGAAAGGTTTGGAACTCTTTCATATTGGTACGTTTACTAATTTACCACCTGGTGATGTGACCAGGCAGGCCAAAACGCCATCCCACCAAAACAAGCTGACATCTCAGGCAGTCTTCTCAAACAGCTCTTACACTAAAAGGGCATTATCATTTTCACAATTTCACATATATATATACAATCTCATTTTTGACTGCACTGGGACATTAATTCAACACCGTTCAAGCATATTTATGCATTTCAGACTCAATTCAATCCAATAATTCAATTAAATAATACTTAATTAAACCACAATTCCAATACATGGATATTTATCAATTTTCAAAGCATTGGTCATTTCACCAGTTTGCCTTTTTTGAACTGAAAATGAACATCAAATTTCCACTTGATTAATAATATAAAAGGTATGTGTATTATTTAAATAATGTACACTAACACGCTTTCCTCATTTTATTCAATAAACCACGGAGAACATCGGAAATACAAACGTGGGCCCTATTGAATATGCAACCAGTCTCACATGCACAGGTAGAAACTGAGTCAATGATAAGGTTTCATAATTTACTATGGAATGGTAGTTATTAATATGGAAATAATACGTTCTGATTTAAAGGAGCTGCTTTCAAAACTCTTTCCTATTTTTATGACTTTGGGTGGCAAAAGATCCTAAATGACTACTTATTTTTTTGTGTGAAAAACACAGTATTTGGAAATGCAGTATATCAATTAATGAAATCTTAACAGATACATTTGATATTATACCTAAAGAAAGTTAGTTCTTTTTAAAGGAGATCAAGGGTCATTATGATTTTTACATTACAAATGATCATTGTAGAATGTCCTCTACCCTCTTTATTGTTTACTGTACGTTGGAAATCTACATTTAAACTATTCAACAGATTTAATGCAGCAATCTCGGGCTCCCGAGTGGCGCAGTGGTCTAAGGCACTGCATCTCAGTGCTTGAGGCGTCACTACAGACCCCCTGGTTCGATTCCAGGCTGTATCACAACGGGCCGTGATTGGGAGTCCCATTGGGCGGCGCACAATTGGCCCAGCGTCGACCGGGTTTGGCCGGTGTAGGCCGTCATTGTAAATAAGACTTTGTTCTTAACTGACTTGCCTAGTTAAATAAAGGTTAAATATTTTTTAAAATCTGAATCCATCCCCGAACCACAGTGAATAGAGACAGAATAGAGAGATTCTGTGGTAGATGGATTATCTACGATACTGTACATTGGCATGGGAAGAGGTCTTACCCGCAGATGGGGGCTGGGGTGGAGGGGCGCATGCCCGGAGTAGGTACGAATTAGGGGAGAATTCGTCGTCAGGAGGGGGGTCCAGCATGACGTGGGGGGAGCGGCTGTCTAGCAGGGGCACTTGGCACTCCCTGATGGCTGGGGGGGCGGGATGGGGTGGTCCGTGGGGCGGAGGTGGGGCGGGGGGTAGCAGGCTGGACGAAGGTGTGGGAGGTAGGGGACGACCTGGGGAGCAACACACACACAGAAGACGGAGGGCACACGTTACTATACACACTGGTATTGTAAGTTACAGGTGGAGGATAGGCAGCGCCCTGTTTGAACACAAATTAATAAAAATGTCAAAATCTTTGAGACACACTGTCAGTCTCTTGTGGCTACCATTATTTGTGTTCAAGCGGAGACTGTCAAGTCCACATACAAAGTAACGACAATGAAAGACGAGATAAACAATTGAGAGCAAGAAAGAGATATGAAAGACTTCACGGGGCTTTCAACTCCTTCAATCTCTCCGAGCTGTTTAATAGCAGCAGACTGAAAGAAGGTCAGCTTCGATCTCCTAAGCAGGCTTTTAAATTAACCATAATGTAAGGTATTTTACTTGCCTTGAAAAAATAAAATAGCTCCTTCGTTTGACTCTGACATTGAGAAATATATAATGAAAGCATAGTTTTCATGTTGATTCTTTGTGCCATCAATGGTGCAGAATGTTCTTTATTTTGCCATAGTCAGAGGACATACCTCCCTTTTCTACTCTTTTGCAACCAAAACCGATTGAACTGAGAAAATAACATTGAATTGCATTCAGTCCCTTTAGAAAGTATTCACACACCTTGACTTTTCCCACATTTTGTTCGTGTTACAAAGTGGGATTAAAATGGATTTAATTGTCATTTTTTGTCAACGATCTACACAAAATACTCTGTCAAAGTGGAAGAAAAATTCTAACAGTTGTAAGAAAAAAATCTGACAAATAAAACACAAATATATCTTTATTACATAAGTACTCAACCCCCTGAGACAATACATGTTAGAATCACATTTGGCAGCGATTACAGCTGTGAGTCTTTCTGGGTAAGGTACGTTATTTATATTGAGGGATACCTGGAGAAAATGAGATCTCTCTGAAATGAAAATGGATGGCCCTCCCTTCAGTAAAATATATTTTTACCCAACCCTCCCTGAATGCTTGAAAAAAAAAAAAGACAATCCCCTATATCCAAAATAATAATTAAAACATCAAGTGGATAGCAGAGAACATGCCTAACGTTTAACCTCACTTCAAGGACAGACCAGAGCATTAGATATGCAGTTTTAAGAATTACATGGCAAAGTATCCAGACGGTTGTGGATTCGCAGACCACCGTGGACAAGGGTGAAAATATATTCATTATAATAAAATCACTGCATTAATCTATGATCTTATTTGTGGTTTGAACAGTGGTAAAGTTGTCTATCAACTGTAAAAAATTGAGCGCAACAGAACCAGTTACAACTTAAGTATCTGATCGTCGATGATTTAGAGAAAAAGCCGTTCATTGTTTAACACAGCAGCCGCATATCATCAGGTATGCACTTGTAACTTTTTTTTCATTTGGAAAACTATTATTTTCTAATTTATTATATTTTATTCCATGATATTGTTGTTACAAAATAGATTTGTGTTGACTGTGATTAGGGCATGGGAATATAAGAGCATCTGCCAGGCTAAGTTAGTAAACTAGGCATGCATAGCTCAACTCAAACCAAAGACTGGCCAAACTCGTGTTTCTAAAAGTGAATTCAAAGGCACTGTAGAATGACGGTACACTGTAGAATGACGGTACACTGTAGAATGACTGTACACTGTAGAATGACTGTATAGCCTAATAAGGCATTTTTCGTTTCATTATTATTTAATTATAAGTAATTATTCTGTACATTTTCATTTTATACAGTTTAAATGTTAAAATTATAGGCCATGTTGTTGATGTGTTGTTGTTGATGTGTTGTTGTTGATGTGTTGTTGTTGATGTGTTGTTGTTGATGTGTTGTTGTTGATGTGTTGTTGTTGATGTGTTGCTGTTGATGTGTTGCTGTTGATGTGTTGCTGTTGATGTGTTGTTGTTGATGTGTTGTTGTTGATGTGTTGTTGTTGATGTGTTGTTGTTGATGTGTTGCTGTTGATGTGTTGCTGTTGATGTGTTGTTGTTGATGTGTTGTTGTTGATGTGTTGTTGTTGATGTGTTGTTGAAATTCTGAGCCCTCCTGCTAGCCTGTAGCGTGTCACAAATGCTTCACCATTGATTTCTTAAATGGCAGGCTGTAGCCTTGAAATGATAATAATATAGCCTGAAATAAATCATTTTCATTCCTTCTTAGCCTACCTGTTTTTGCTCCTGACTGATTTCGAGTTAGTACGTTGTTTAATAGCCTGTTGAAATGTCGAACGTCGGTTGATAGTGACAGAATCATTACTTCCCAAGCAAAGTCAATTTTTTTGCCTCCTTGTCCTTGGCTATGGTTGTAGCCTCCGAACGTCACTAGCTAGGACTTGTTGGAAAGGTGGCATCCAATGACGGTGCCACGTTGAAAGTCACTGAGCTCTTCATTCTACTGCCAGTGTTTGTCTATGGAGATTACATGGCTGTGTGCTCGATTTTATACACCTGCCAGCAACGGGTGTGGCTGAAATAGCCGAAACCACTCATTTGAAGGTGTGTCCACATACTTTTGGCCACGTAGTGCAGTTATAACTGACCAGGCATCACAACTATATTTCAATGGTGGTGCAAAATATATTGTGGAATACTACAGCAAGCAACTGTACCTGCAGCCAACAGGTCTGCTTGATCTAGTTAAATGTAAACGTCAAATATGAAATGACTCATGAATATGGAGAAGCATACAGCAGGGTTGAGGATTGGCCACAGTAAATTAGTGACACAGTTGAAAGAGAATAGGAGAATGGAGAGGAGAGGAGAGGAGAATGGAGGAGGGGGCAGGAGAGGAGACTGGAGGAGAGGAGAGGAGAGGAGGAGAGGAGAGGAGAGGAGAATGGCGGAGGGGGCAGGAGAGGAGAGGAGAGGAGAGGAGAGGAGAGGAGAGGAGAGGAGAGGAGAGGAGAGGAGGGGAGAGTAGAATGGAGGAGGGGGCAGGAGAGGAGACTGGAGGAGAGGAGAGGAGAGGAGAGGAGAGGAGAGGAGAGGAGAGGAGAGGAGAGGAGAGGAGAGGAGAGGAGAGGAGAGGAGAGGAGAGGAGAGGAGAGGAGAGGAGAGGAGAGGGCAGGAGAGGAGACTGGAGGAGAGGAGACTGGAGGAGAGGAGGCTGGAGGAGAGGAGAGGGGAGTAAATCAAATCAAATTGTATTTGTCACATGTGCCGAATACAACGGGTGTAGACTACCGTGAAATGCTTACTTACGAGCCCATTCCCAACAATACAGAGTAAAAAAATTATTATAAAATAGTAATAAGAGGAATAAAATGCACAAGAATGAAGCTATATACAGGGAGTACCAGTACCAGACCAATGTGGAGCTATATACAGGGAGTACCAGTACCAGATCACTGTGCAGCTATATACAGGGAGTACCAGTACCAGATCACTGTGCAGCTATATACAGGGAGTACCAGTACCAGATCACTGTGCAGCTATATACAGGGAGTACCAGTACCAGATCAATGTGGAGCTATATACAGGGAGTACCAGTACCAGATCAATGTGGAGCTATATACAGGGAGTACCAGTACCAGACCAATGTGCAGAGGTATTTAAGATAGATATGTACATGAAGGCAGGGTAAAGTGACTAGGCATCAGGATAGATAATAATAAGGTATTTGAGGTAGATATGTACATGAAGGCAGGGTAAAGTGACTAGGCATCAGGATAGATAATAATAAAAGTCAAATAAAGACCAAAGTAGCAGCAGCATATAATGAGTGAGAAAGTGTGTGTGTGTGTGTGTGTGTATGTGTGTGGGTATGCATGTGTGTTGTGTGTGTGTGTGCGTTTGTAGTGTGAGTGAATGTGTGTGGATGTTTTGAGGAGAGTAGAAAACCCAAGGAGTGTAGTTTTACGTTTACCTTCTAACCCTTTTTTCACATTCTATTCTAGGCCATCAAACATTTGTTTTGTAAAATATCACTATGTCCACCAACCATAAGTATTTACTTTATGAAACAGGACGTAGCCTTGCTTATAAGAACATTTCTAGTAGGACTGGTCGATATGGCAAAAATATAATATCACAGTATTTAAAAAAATAAATAATTGGCGGTATGATGGTATTTGACTGTAATTTATGTTTTTGAATAATAAAAGTTCAAAATGTGCTTTATGAGTAGTGCGTGACCCTAGGGTGGTTTCAATGTGTCTTTCTCCATTCTGATTGTTTTATACTGTTCAATTGAACATCAAGCAAAAATAATTTTAAGCATTTTCATCAATTTCTGCATTTCCTGCAACTCATTTCAGATCATTTCCACACTGCCACGTAGGGCTCCACGATATGGGCAAAAAAATCTAGGCCTTATTTTTAACCAAAATGTTGCAATAAAAAAATCTAGGCCTTATTTTTTACCAAAATGTTGCAATTTCACATGCAATTTAGAGCAAAATCATGAAACTGTTGTAATCATGAAAATATATTTATTATTCTAATTCTATAATTAGAATATAATAGACCGCTGCGTCACTCGGGAGGCCTCCACTAAGGCACTGCATCTCTTAGCTACTTCATGTAGCTAACATATTTATGCTTCACGTATTCCTCTTTGATTTAGAAGATACTGTTGCACATCATTACTGGTATTATCAGGCTGTATTAGCTAGTTACATTTGCTCTGACTTAGTACATTTATTAGCTAGCTAGCTAGCCAGCTAACTAGCGATTAGCATTAGCGGGCGGCTAACACGATTGAGGCCTAACTTGCTAAGAAAAGACAAACTAGCCATTTGCAGATGTAAGAAACACAAAACTAACCGTGTAATTATAGAACCCTATTGGATTTATATTAAGAAGCAAAGTGAAAACAGCATCGTTGTCATCAACATTTTGCATGTGGCGCATTGACCATGCAGAGTCTGAACGCAAGAGTCTCGTGGTCGAGGAACAACACATGCGCTCCATGAGTGACAGGGGGCGGGGCTAGGTCTGTATAGAGAAGACTCAAGTAGTGGAGTAAACAATGAAAATGGATGTTACACACGGCGTATCACATTTAACAAACTAAGCGTTCAAATATCGTTATAGAAGGTAAAGTTTTTTTTTTAAACGGTCCGTGCATCAATACCGGTATATAGTAAAATACGGTAATACGGTATACCGCCCAGCCCTAATAGCTACTAGAACTACCGTGTTAGTAAACCCTAATTACTTGTTAGTAATTACTTGTTAATAGAGATAACAAAAAATTAGATATTATAATTTTTGGACAAAAAAGAATAAGATCAAGCATGGCCTAGAAATTTCATCAAATAGTCATTCTTCAATAAAATATCATTTGTAAGCAAAGTAAATTGATCCAAGGCTACCATTTCTCAAGACAATTCTCGCTCCCTTTTTGTGATTTCAGTCAATATTACATTTTCTATATACTTATGTCCAACACAGCAATGGTGAATTAAAGGCTGATACCCTCCATCCCATGGTGTCTTTTTAGATTAGCCTGCATGTGTTTGGTGCCTGTTTTGACGCATCTCCTCAAGATCACAGACACACATATCAACCCGAAAAGTTGTTGAGGTGTGATGGAACGGTGTCACCAAGGCCCTGGAACTGTCTGTACAAGGCTAAGCACTCCCAGCTAGTGTGAATACTCTCACTAATTAAATTAACCCCACCACTCACGTTGCTCTGAGCAGGTCGGCAAGAACGTCCAACATCCATGGCTGCTTTGGGAAACACTCTGTTGTATAGAGGCCGGGTGATTTTTGACTTGATGTCAGTTATCTGGTCATGTGAAGCTAAAAGAAAGTGGCCTGCTTTTACTGAATAATATATGCTATGCTTCAAAGTCCCAGAATGGAAGATAACCATTGTATCACTAGCTTGCTGCCACACAGCACTCCTCTTAGCAAATAGCAGAGCATTGGATGGGGCAGTGGAGGGGAAGAGGACATACAGTCCTGAAGAGCCAGAGAGTGGATGGATGGGGAGAGAGAGAGAGAGAGAGAGAAAGGCACATCTCTCTCTAATGACCAGGATTCATCCTCCTCTCAACAACATACATTAGCCCCTATATCAGAATATCAACATAAAATAGGAAGGTTTTCTGAATGGAAGATTGGGCTGCTGCAACCCCCTCTACATACAGGGCTGCTCCATCCCTCCCTCTACATACAGGGCTGCTGCAACCCCCCCTCTACATACAGGGCTGCTCCATCCCTCCTCTACATACAGGGCTGCTGCAACCCCCTCTACATACAGGGCTGCTGCACCCCCCCTCTACATACAGGGCTGCTGCATCCCCCCCTCTACATACAGGGCTGCTGCAACCCCCCTCTACATACAGGGCTGCTGCATCCCCCCTCTACATACAGGGCTGCTGCCCCCCCCTACATACAGGGCTGCTCCATCCCTCCCTCTACATACAGGGCTGCTGCAACCCCCCTCTACATACAGGGCTGCTGCACCCCTCCCTCTACATACAGGGCTGCTGCATCCCCCCCTCTACATACAGGGCTGCTGCAACCCCCCCTCTACATACAGGGCTGCTGCATCCCCCCTCTACATACAGGGCTGCTGCCCCCCTACATACAGGGCTGCTGCCCCCCCTACATACAGGGCTGCTGCATCCCCCCCCTCTACATACAGGGCTGCTCCATCCCCCCTCCCCCCTCTACATACAGGGCTGCTGCATCCCTCCCCCCTCTACATACAGGGCTGCTGCACCCCTCCCCCCTCTACATACAGGGCTGCTGCATCCCCTCCCCCCCCCCCCTACATACAGTGCTGCTGCACCCCCCCCTACATACAGGGCTGCTGCATCCCCCCTACAAACAGGGCTGCTGCACCCCCCTCTACATACAGGGCTGCTGCACCCCCCTCTACATACAGGGCTGCTGCACCCCCCCCTACATACAGGGCTGCTGCTGCACCCCCCCTACATACAGGGCTGCTGCACCCCCCCTCTACATACAGGGCTGCTGCATCCCCCCCTACATACAGGGCTGCTGCACCCCCCCTCTACATACAGGGCTGCTGCATCCCCCCCCTCTACATACAGGGCTGCTGCATCCCCCCCCTCTACATACAGGGCTGCTCCATCCCCCCCTCCTCAGCTCCTCATACAGGGCTGCTGCACCCTCCCCCCTCTACATACAGGGCTGCTGCATCCCTCCCCCCTCTACATACAGGGCTGCTGCATCCCTCCCCCCCTCTACATACAGGGCTGCTGCACCCTCCCCCCTCTACATACAGGGCTGCTGCATCCCCCCCTCCCCCTACATACAGGGCTGCTGCACCCCCCCTCTACATACAGGGCTGCTGCATCCCCCCCCTACATACAGGGCTGCTGCACCCCCCCTACATACAGGGCTGCTGCATCCCCCCCTCTACATACAGGGCTGCTGCACCCCCTCTACATACAGGGCTGCTGCATCCCCCCTCTACATACAGGGCTGCTCCATCCCCCCCTCCCCCTCTACATACAGGGCTGCTGCACCCCCCTACATACAGGGCTGCTGCACCCCCCCCTCTACATACAGGGCTGCTGCACCCTCCCCCCTCTACATACAGGGCTGCTGCATCCCCCCTCTACATACAGGGCTGCTCCATCCCCCCTCCTCAGCTCCTCATACAGGGCTGCTGCACCCCCCTCTACATACAGGGCTGCTGCATCCCTCCCCCCTCTACATACAGGGCTGCTGCATCCTCCCCCCTCTACATACAGGGCTGCTGCATCCCTCCCCCCTCTACATACAGGGCTGCTGCACCCCCCCCTACATACAGGGCTGCTGCAAGAACATTTTCTAATTAAAATCTGATTATGTTGGTATTTCCATTGCGGAGGGCTTTGATGTGCACAAATTTTTTTTCAATACGCACCTCAAATGTAAATGAGTGCTAAGCTTTTTCTAATGCCTCCTTGGACCAAGTAGTACAATATTTTACTTTGTATTGCCTGATATGTTAGGTATAGTATCCAGGGGCTCCAGAATAACACCTTTCTATGGTCCTCTGTAGCTCAGTTGGTAGAGCATGGTGCTTGATACGCCAGGATAGTGGGTTTGATATCCGATACAACCCATACTTAAAATGTATGCAAGCATTACTAAGTCGCTTTGGATAAAAGCGTCTGCTAAATGGCATATATTATCCATCTGAGTCCCAGTGCCCCCTCTCGCCTTTCCACACAACAACCTTCAGCGTGGTCCGAGCAGAACTGACTCCATTTTGTTACAGCCTCTTTGTGTCATCGCTCCCCGTGACTGGGATGGCTCCCTGCTGCATCCTCGTAGCCCCACGCCCAGGCACCAGCATGCACATAAAACCACGCTTTATTTCCCAAATGATCTCCAAAAAAAATCCCACTCAAGGTCAGATATATGTTAGAGAAAATCACTTGGCTATTTAAAGGGATCACTGGTGCAAGGTAAATGACGCCTACCCACCAGGAGCTTTTTGTCCAACTTCCCACCGCCTCCGTCTCATGCACTTTTAATCTCAGAGTAGCTCTTCTCTGTAAGTGTCAACACAAACATGGCCTCTAATTACTGTTTACTTGATCCCATCGTTTCCTCCAAACTCTCCTCCACAGGCAACAGCAGGCCACTATCAGACACACCGCACCGGCCAATCATCTCCTCAGACTGCCACTTCCTCTGATCTCACAACCACGAGCAGTATCACAAACACTCGCAGGAGCATGTGGTTCCTTCGCAACAGGCAGCAGTGGCAACTCTCGGGCACAGTTGTTCAATTTCTCACGAGCCTTTGGGTTAAATGATCCGGCACAATGTGATATGATGTCGTGTGTGCTATGATATACGAGATGACATGACACCCGAGTCACGACGAGTTGACCTCATCGAACAAACGCCGCCACTCTAAAATGTGCAGTTTTGTCACACAAAACAATGCCATCGATGTCTTAAGTTTTGAGGGAGTGTGCAATTGGCATGCTGACTGCAGGAATGTCCACCAGAGCTGTTGACAGAGAATTGATGTTAATTTCTCTACCATAAGCCGACTCCAAAGTCGTTTTAGAGAATTTGGCAGTACATCCAACCGTCCTTATAAATGCAGACCACGTGTAACCACGCCAGCCCAGGACCTCCACATCCGGCTTCTTCACCTGCAGGATGAGGAGTATTTCTGTCTGTAATAATGCCCTTTTGTGGGGGAAAAAATCATTCGGATTGGGTGGACCTGGCTCCCAAATGGGTGGGCCTATGCCCTCCCGGGCCCACCCATGGCTGTGCCCCTGCCCAGTGAAATCCATAGATTAGGTGAAATCCATAGATTAGGGCCTAATTTATTTATTTACTGATTTCCTTCTATGAACTGTAACTCGGTAAAATCTTTGAAGTTGTTGCATGTCGTGTTTTATATTTTTTTGTTCAGTGTATAATATCCTGCAGCACAAAGCAGCCACATAAGCAGCAAACCCACATCCCTCCTAATGTACTATGTGTGTTTCGCTGCAGACAGACAGACAGCACAGCAGGAAGGAGGGAGGGAAGGGAGGACCAAGACGTAGGCTTGGCTGCAAAGCACATCGGAAACCAGACATCACTATCATCTCCCTTTCTATCGCTGTATGTTTCACTATACAGACAGCTGGGAAACGGGCTGAGATGTGCTGACTCGGCTCTCCGTCACACAGCCCCACTTAAAGAGCCACTTCTGCCGTCTGCTATTGCCTTTAAATATATGTGCGATATAAATTACTTATTACATCGCAAGCCTTTGAAGTAGGATGCTTCCATACAGGCACTATTTTTATCCGGTGTCGCAAAAGGAACAAAACTGTCCTACTTTTCTATACCCCAACTCATCCTCAACCCCCCCGCCTCCCCTCACAGAAGATCAAAGCAGTGAAAAATGACATTCCATTCCAAACCAATGAGAGCAGCCTCTCCCCCCTGACAACACATTCTGCATAAAATTGCTGCTTTTTCCTAGTTTTTTTGTTTGTTTGTTTTCAGGGAACCTGCAAATCTGCACGCCTCAATGCTTATCCATCTCCCTGCCACTGTCTCTCACTCCATCTCTGATGTTAGGGGGCATGTGGCCATTCACTTGAAAAAATAATTTTTTTCCTTTGCCACCAACCGAAAGCATTCATATTCCTAAAATAAGGGAAATACTAAAATGAACTGAAGCCTTTGAAGTGGGAGAGGGATTTGGTCACAGACACACCATATTGCTCAAGTTGTATTTGAAGCAGGTCTCAACAGTAATGAGGATACACTTCTATGACAAAGATGCCATCTTTATTAATTTACTCAAGTTAACATACTGCACTGTAAACATGAAATCTGACTTAAATGAATGACATGCCCAGGGCCACGGCGAGGTGACCGCTAAAAGGCCTTTTAACAGGCGTGTCAGTACGCACGCACGTGCACCTATACACGCACACACACACACAGACACACAGCACGCACACAGACACATACACACACACACACAGCACACAGCACGCACACACACACACACACAGCACGCACACACACACACATAGCACACACAAACATCACGCACACACACACACACACACACACACAGACACGCACACAACCCCCTGGCAAATGCCAGTCACATATCAGCCTTCTGACAACTGGTAGCATCAGTGTCCAGGGGCCCAGAGTCTGGCTCTAGGGACAGACAGCAGGACGCAGGTCATTAGTGAGCAGCAGCCCAATGGGTACTGTGACAGGGCCAGGCTGCATGGTGACAGGACCAGACTGCATGGTGACAGGGCCAGGCTGCATGGTGACAAGGCCAGGCTGCATGGTGACAGGGCCAGGCTGCATGGTGACAGGGCCAGGCTGCATGGTGACAATGCCAGGCTGCATGGTGACAGGGCCAGGCTGCATGGTGACAGGGCCAGGCTGCATGGTGACAGGGCCAGGCTGCATGGTGACAGGGCCAGGCTGCATGGTGACAGGGCCAGGCTGCAAGGTGACAGGGCCAGGCTGCATGGTGACAGGGCCAGGCTGCATGGTGACAGGGCCAGGCTACATGGTGACAGGGCCAGGCTGCATGGTGACAGGGCCAGGCTGCATGGTGACAGGGCCAGGCTGCATGGTGACAGGGCCAGGCTGCATGGTGACAGGGCCAGGCTGCAAGGTGACAGGGCCAGGCTGCAAGGTGACAGGGCCAGGCTGCATGGTGACAGGGCCAGGCTACATGGTGACAGGGCCAGGCTGCATGGTGACAAGGCCAGGCTGCATGGTGACAAGGCCAGGCTGCATGGTGACAGGGCCAGGCTGCATGGTGACAGGGCCAGGCTGCATGGTGACAGGGCCAGGCTACATGGTGACAGGGCCAGGCTGCATGGTGACAGGGCCAGGCTGCATGGTGACAGGGCCAGGCTGCATGGTGACAGGGCCAGGCTGCATGGTGACAGGGCCAGGCTGCAAGGTGACAGGGCCAGGCTGCAAGGTGACAGGGCCAGGCTGCATGGTGACAGGGCCAGGCTGCATGGTGACAGGGCCAGCCTGGCTACAGGGTTGTGTGCTCTAGGATCAGCACACACTACTCCAGGCTTCCGGTATCAGCCCCACTACTGCAGGCTCTAGGATCAGCCCCCAGTACTCTGGGATCAGCCCCCACTACTCTGGGATCAGCCCCCGCTACTTTAGGATCAGTGCCCACTACTCCAGGCTCTAGGATCAGCCCCCCACTACTCTGGTATAAACCCCAACTATTCTGGGATCAGCCCCCACTACTCTGGGATCAGCCCCCACCGTTCTAGGCTCTAGGATTAGCCCCCACTACTCTGGGATCAGCCCCCACCGTTCTAGGCTCTAGGATTAGCCCCCACTACTCTGGGATCAGCCCCCACTACTCTGGGATCAGCCCCCACCGTTCTAGGCTCTAGGATCAGCCCCCACTACTCTGGGATCAGCACCCACTACTCCAGCATCTGGGATCAGCCCCCACTACTCCAGGCTCTAGGATCAGCCCCCACTAGTCCGGGATCAGCCCCCACTACTCCAGACTCTAGGATCAGCCCCCACTACTCCAGACTCTAGGATCAGCCCCCACTACTCCAGGCTCTAGGATCAGTCCCCAATACTCCAGGCTCTAGGATCAGCCCCCACTACTCCAGACTCTAGGATCAGCCCCCACTACTCCAGGCTCAGGGATCAGCCCCCACTACTCCAGGCTCTGGGATCAGCCCCCACTACTCCAGGCTCAGGGATCAGCCCCCACTACTCCAGGCTCAGGGATCAGCCCCCACTACTCCAGACTCTAGGATCAGCCCCCACTACTCCAGGCTCAGGGATCAGCCCCCACTACTCCAGGCTCTAGGATCAGCCCCCACTACTCCAGGCTCTAGGATCAGCCCCCACTACTCCAGGCTCAGGGATCAGCCCCCACTACTCCAGGCTCAGCCCTCACTACTCCAGGCTCAGCCCCCACTACTCCAGGCTCTAGGATCAGCCCCCACTACTCCAAGATCAGCCCCACTACTCCAGGCTCTAGAATCAGCACACTGAGGCAAACACTGCTCCTCTTTGCGTCATCTGACCCTGAGGAGCAGCCTGGCCGATGTTGTTCTGCACAGCTCCCCCTACAGAGGCTGTGCCAATACCCTGCTCCAGTGACGCAAACCACAAACAAACATAAATGTGCTAGACATACCCAGTCGCGGCCCACTTTTTGGAAGCGAACCACTCTATTTATCCCTACGTTATATCGGCATTGAACATGTCACCCTCCCTAGGAGAGGGGGTGACCTCGACAACTTATTGTTAAAACGAGAGGCTGCCTGGATCTTTAATTTAAAGACCCTTAGTCCCTTCGGTCTCAACGTAGACTTTGATCTGAAGCCATTCTTGTGATTATTGTGATTTTGCTATTCATTGTAAATGTTTGTAGGCCTATGTAGCCAAATTGTATCTATGATCGTATTCTATCCACTCATGTTTTTTGTATGTTCTGTTTATCTGTGAATTAACCAATGATATCAGGCCACACCCGGCCAGGATTACATACACCTGTGTGTGTCCTTTAATAATAATAATAATAATATGCCATTTAGCAGACGCTTTTATCCAAAGCGACTTACAGTCATGCGTGCATACATTTTTTTTGTGTATGGGTGGTCCCGGGGATCGAACCCACTACCTTGGCGTTACAAGCGCCGTGCTCTACCAGCTGAGCTACAGAGGACTATATAGTCCTTTGATACTATATACAGTGGCTTGCGAAAGTATTCACCCCCCTTGGCATTTTTCCTATTTTGTTGCCTTACAACCTGGAATTAAAATTGATTTTTTTGGGGTTGTATCATTTCATTTACACAACATGCAAAGTAAAAAATAAAGTGAAACAAACAAGAAATAAGACAAAAAAACTGAAAACTTGAGCGTGCATAACTATTCACCCCCCCCAAAGTCAATACTTTGTAGAGCCACCTTTTGCAGCAATTACAGCTGCAAGTCTCTTGGAGTATGTCTCTATAAGCTTGGCACATCTAGCCACTGGGATTTTTGCCCATTCTTCAAGGCAAAACTGTTCCAGCTCCTTCAAGTTGGATGGGTTCCGCTGGTGTACAGCAATCTTTAAATCATACCACAGATTCTCAATTGGATTGAGGTCTGGGCTTTGACTAGGCCATTCCAAGACATTTAAATGTTTCCCCTTAAACCACTTGAGTGTTGCTTTAGCAGTATGCTTAGGGTCATTGTCCTGCTGGAAGGTGAACCTCCATCCCAGTCTCAAATCTCTGGAAGACTGAAACAGGTTTCCCTCAAGAATTTCCCTGTATTTAGCGCCATCCATCATTCCTTCAATTCTGACCAGTTTCCCAGTCCCTGCCGATGAAAAACATCCCCACAGCATGATGCTGCCACCACCATGCTTCACTGTGGGGATGGTGTTCTCGGGGTGATGAGAGGTGTTGGGTTTGCGCCAGACATAGCGTTTTCCTTGATGGCAAAAAAGCTCAATTTTAGTCTCATCTGACCAGAGTACCTTCTTCCATATGTTTGGGGAGTCTCCCACATGCCTTTTCGCAAACACCAAACGTGTTTGCTTATTTGTTTCTTTAAGCAATGGCTTTTTTCTGGCCACTCTTCCGTAAAGCCCAGCTCTGTGGAGTGTACGGCTTAAAGTGGTCCTATGGACAGATACTCTCATCTCCGCTGTGGAGCTTTGCAGCTCCTTCAGGGTTATCTTTGGTCTCTTTGTTTTGACTCTCTGATTAATGCCCTCCTTGCCTGGTCCGTGAGTTTTGGTGCGCGGCCCTCTCTTGGCAGGTTTGTTGTGGTGCCATATTCTTTCAGTTTTTTAATAATGGATTTAATGGTGCTCCATGGGATGTTCAAAGTTTCGGATATTTTTTTTTTATCCCAACCCTGATCTGTACTTCTCCACAACTTTGTCCCTGACCTGTTTGGAGAGTTCCTTGGTCTTCATGGTGCCGCTTGCTTGGTGGTGCCCCTTAGTGGTGTTGCAGACTCTGGGGCCTTTGAACAGGTGTATATATACTGAGATCATGTGACACTTAGATTGCACACAGGTGGACATTATTTAACTAATTATATGACTTCTGAAGGTAATTGGTTGCACCAGATGTTATTTAGGGGCTTCATAGCAAAGGGGGTGAATACATATGCACGCACCACTTTTCCGTTATTTATTTTTTAGAATGTTTTGAAACAAGTAATTTTTTTCATTTCACTTCACCAATTTGGACTATTTTGTGTATGTCCATTTTATGAAATCCAAATAAAAATCCATTTAAATTACAGGTTGTAATGCAACAAAATAGGAAAAATGCCAAGGGGGATGAATACTTTTGCAAGGCACTGTAAACTAGTGTCTGTCAAACCGTTGGTTATTAAATGATTGCATCTGAGCTCCTAGAGTGTGAGGCTCTCCTTTTATTTTTTTAAGCAAACCACAAACAAACATAAAGGTGCTAGGCATTGTCTCTTTATGCCCCTCTGTCACGCCCTGACTCATATATGTTGAGTCAGGGTGTGTATATTCTTGGTTGTGTATATTCTATGTGGTGTATCTAGTATGTGTATTTCTATGTTGGCCGGTGTGGTTCCCAATCAGAGGCAGCTGTCGCTCGTTGTCTCTGATTGGGGATCATACTTAGGCAGCCTATTGGCACTAGGTAGTTGTGGGATCTTGTTCCGTGTAAAGGTTTGTTGTGTGTTCAACCTTTGGACTTCACGTTTCGTTTGTTGTTTTGTCGTGTGTTTATAAGTTAAATAAACATGTACGCATATCACGCTGCCCCTTGGTCTGACCCGTCCTTGAACGAACGTGACACCCTCTTATACACATACAGTGAGGGAAAAAAGTATTTGATCCCCTGCTGATTTTGTACGTTTGCCCACTGACAAAGAAATGATCAGTATATAATTTTAATGGTAGGGTTATTTGAACAGTGAGAGACAGAATAACAACAACAAAAATCCAGAAAAACGCATGTAAAAAATGTTATAAATTGATTTGCATTTTAATGAGGGAAATAAGTATTTGAACCCTCTGCAAAACATGACTTAGTACTTGGTGGCAAAACCCTTGTTGGCAATCACAGAGGTCAGACGTTTCTTGTAGTTGGCCACCAGGTTTGCACACATCTCAGGAGGGATTTTGTCCCACTCCTCTTTGCAGATCTTCTCCAAGTCATTAAGGTTTCAAGGCTGACGTTTGGCAATTCGAACCTTCAGCTCCCTCCACAGGTTTTCTATGGGATTAAGGTCTGGAGACTGGCTAGGCCACTCCAGGACCTTAATGTGCTTCTTCTTGAGCCACTCCTTTGTTGCCTTGGCCGTGTGTTTTGGGTCATTGTCATGCTGGAATACCCATCCACGACCCATTTTCAATGCCCTGGCTGAGGGAAGGAGGTTCTCACCCAAGATTTGACGGTACATGGCCCCGTCCATCGTCCCTTTGATGCGGTGAAGTTGTCCTGTCCCCTTAGCAGAAAAACACCCCCAAAGCATAATGTTTCCACCTCCATGTTTGACGGTGGGGATGGTGTTCTTGGGGTCATTGGCAGCATTCCTCCTCCTCCAAACAAGGCGAGTTGAGTTGATGCCAAAGAGCTCCATTTTGGTCTCATCTGACCACAACACTTTCACCCAGTTCTCCTCTGAATCATTCAGATGTTCATTGGCAAACTTCAGATGGGCATGTACAGTGAGGGAAAAAAGTATTTGATCCCCTGCTGATTTTGTACGTTTTCCCACTGACAAAGAAATGATCAGTCTATATATATAATTTTAATGGTAGGTTTATTTGAACAATGAGAGACAGAATAACAACAAAAAAATCTAGAAATCCTCTATATGTGCTTTCTTGAGCAGGGGGACCTTGCGGGCACTGCAGGATTTCAGTCCTTCACGGCGTAGTGTGTTACCAATTGTTTTCTTGGTGACTATGGTCCCAGATGCCTTGAGATCATTGACAAGATCCTCCCGTGTAGTTCTGGGCTGATTCCTCACCGTTCTCATGATCATTGCAACTCCACGAGGTGAGATCTTGCATGGAGCCCCAGGCCGAGGGAGATTGACAGTTATTTTGTGTTTCTTCCATTTGCGAATAATCACACCAACTGTTGTCACCTTCTCACCAAGCTGCTTGGCGATGGTCTTGTAGCCCATTCCAGCCTTGTGTAGGTCTACAATCTTGTCCCTGACATCCTTGGAGAGCTCTTTGGTCTTGGCCATGGTGGAGAGTTTGGAATCTGATTGATTGATTGCTTCTGTGGACAGGTGTCTTTTATACAGGTAACAAACTGAGATTAGGAGCACTCCCTTTAAGAGTGTGCTCCTAATCTCAGCTCGTTACCTGTATAAAAGACAACTGGGAGCCAGAAATCTTTCTGATTGAGAGGGGGTCAAATACTTATTTCCGTCATTAAAATGCAAATCAATTTATACCATTTTTTTGTTGTTATTCTGTCTCTCACTGTTCAAATAAACCTACCATTAAAAAATTATAGACTGATCATTTCTTTGTCAGTGGGCAAACGTACAAAATCAGCAGGGGATCAAATACTTTTTTCCCCTCACTGTATACAGGGCTAAACTGTACGTACTGCCCAATCAGACACACACATGCACACACTGCACTTGACTTAACACAGGAAAAACACTGCCTTGAAAAACAGAAGTGTGCTCCTTTCTTTGACAGTTGAAGGATAGAGTCAGTGATGATAGCTGGTATATCCAACCGAGGGATGTCATTAACATTCATCCATTTATGAACCATGTTTTCCTTTCAAGACGAGGAAAATGGGATTGCTTAGCCATAAATGAGATCCTTAATTACGGTTTTTTTCCTACACTGTTAATACATTTATTAAACATGTCATAAACCCAGCACTAACTATTCCCCTTTCTGCTAATCCATACACTGATAACACTGAATGCGTTAATAGGGAAGTGCTCATTTTCACTCAAGTGAGAATTGGTTCAAAAGCCTATGCATCACATATAGGCAAGGAATATAGAATATTATAATCCTGTGTCGATCACCACATTAACCATGTTTACACCTCAGAGAGATTTATAGTTTGGCTCCCACATAGTGCCTTAAATATCCAACAATAAAACAAGCCTTATTTAATAACATTAACTCTCCAAGCAGCTCTTTCTCTCTCTCTCAGCTAGGACTTGGCATGCGTCAAACTTGGCAGAGGCTTTGAAAAGTGATGCCTCCGTGTGGTGAGGGCACATACCCGAATATATTAGAGTAATGCACTATGAATTGGACTGTCCACCATGTCAATTAGTAATGACAGCATCAGCCTTTGAGACATGGACTCTGAGTTGACCTGAAAAGAGCTAGAGAAGGGAAAAAGCAGCTCCGCTAAATCAGTGCGTGGGTAAAATCACCGGGGAAGCCAAGCCAGGAAGGAAGAAAAAAAAACATATTACAACCTATGTGTTGTGATAATTGCGTTGTTTGCTCTATAACCTGTTAGTTCATATCCCTTGCCACCGTGATATATAGGCGTAAGGCCGAGACAATAAGAAGACACAGAATAAATTCAACCACTCTTTTGTTTCGTCACGAAACCGGAGAGTAACAAAAAAACGTATTGTATGTATCAAACAGTTACATGACCTACAGCATGGTCAAGCAAGTTAATACTTCCGACATTTTCGGACTACTAAACAACTATTGATTTAGAACCATGGAGAGTTACCGCAAATCGCAAAGAAAACAGGAGCTGCCTCCACTATTCCAGCACCATTTCAACTTCAACATTTTAATATTATCAAATAATCTATGCTTAGTCTAATACAGTGACAACTAAAATATACCAAAAACGATTTAGTCCAATCAACGTAAGCTAAATATGATGTGGCTGTCCATTGTACTGATTTGTGTGTGTGTGTGTGTGTGTGTGTGTGTGTGCGTGCGTGTTTGTGCAAGTAGAAAAAAACATGTTGACTCTCTACTTGTAGAGAAACGCCAATGCCATCCTCCTCTTTCATGTTGTCTAAACGGTCTACAGTTGAAGTCGGAAGTTTACATACATCTTAGCCAAATACATTTAAACTCAGTTTTTCACAATTCCTTACATTTAATCCTAGTAAACATTCCCTGTCTTAGGTCAGTTAGGATCACCACTTTATTTTAAGAATGTGAAATGTCTGAATAATAGTAGAGAGAATGATTTATTTCAGCTTTTATTTCTTTCATCACATTCTTGGTGGGTCAGAAGTTTACATACACTCAATTAGTATTTGGTAGCATTGCCTTTCAATTGTTTAACTTGGGTCAAACATTTCGGGTTGCCTTCCACAAGCTTCCCACAATAAGTTGGGTGAATTTTGGCCCATTCCTCCTGACAGAGCTGGTGTAACTGAGTCAGGTTTGTAGGCCTCCTTGCTCGCACACGCTTTTTCAGTTTTGGCCACACATTTTCTATAGAATTGAGGTCGGGCTTTGTGATGGCCACTCCAATACCTTGACTTTGTTGTCCTTAAGCCATTTTGCCACAACTTTGGAAGTATGTTGGGGTCATTGTCCATTTGGAAGACCCATTTGCAACCAAGCTTTAACTTCCTGACTGATGTCTTGAGATGTTGCTTCAATATATCCACATAATTTTCCTTCCTCATGATGCCATCTATTTTGTGAAGTGCACCAGTCCCTCCTGCAGCAAAGCACCCCCACAGCATGATGCTGCCACCCCCGTGCTTCATGGTTGGTGTTCTTTGGCTTTTAACACCCCCTTTTTCCTCCAAACATAATGACGGTCATTATGGCCAAACAGTTCTATTTTTGTTTCATCAGACCAGAGGACATTTCTCCAAAAAAGTACGATCTTTGTCCCCATGTGCAGTTGCAAACCGTAGTCTGACTTTTTTATGGCGGTTTTGGAGCAGTGGCTTCTTCCTTGCTCAGCGGCCTTTCAGGTTGTGTCGATATAGGACTCGTTTTTACCTGTTTCCTCCAGCATCTTCACAAGGTCCTTTGCTGTTGTTCTGGGATTGATTTGCACCAAAGTACGTTAATCTCTAGGAGACAGAACGCGTCTCCTTCCTGAGCGGTATGACGGCTGCGTGGCCCCATGGTGTTTATACTTGCGTACTATTGTTTGTACAGATGAATGTGGTACCTTCAGGCGTTTGGAAATTGCTCCCAAGGATGAACCAGACTTGTGGAGGTCTACACATTTTTTCTGAGGTCTTGGCTGATTTCTTTTCATTTTCCCATGATGTCAAGCAAAGAGGCACTGAGTTTGAAAGTAGGCCTTGAAATACATCCACAGGTACACCTCCAATTGACTCAAATGATGTCAATTAGCCTATCAGAAGCTTCTAAAGCCATGACATCATTTTCTGGAATTTTCCAAGCTGTTTAAAGACACAGTCAACTTAGTGTATGTAAACTTCTGACCCACTGGAATTGTGATACAGTGAATTATAAATGAAATAATCTGTCTGTAAACAATTGTTGGAAAAATTACTTGTGTCATGCACAAAGTAGATGTCCTAACCGACTGTAGCTCAGCTGGTAGAGCACGGCGCTTGTAACGCCAAGGTAGTGGGTTCGATCCCCGGGACCACCCATACACAAAAAAATGTATGCACGCATGACTGTAAGTCGCTTTGGATAAAAGCGTCTGCTAAATGGCATATTATTATTATTATTATTATATCGTTTGTTAACAAGACATTTGTGGAGTGGTTGAAAAACAAGTTTTAATGACTCCAACCTAAGTGTATGTAAACTAGCGACTTCAACTGTATGTACTGTTATACAGTACACGCTTTTATTTTTTGTTGTCCTAGGCTACCTGGCTAAAATGCTTGCTCGCTAGCCTAACTTCCTTTCATGGGGAACGATGCGCCAGGTCAGCTAGTTAACATTAGCCTACTACATCTAGCTACATGTTGAACTTCCATTCTCTTATAATCACTGGCCAGTATAGAGAATTAAGTAAAACCACAAGTCCAAATCCCTGTCTCCAGCCATGGCTAATTTAAGAAAGGGACGATTTTAGCTAGCTAGCCACCGGAAGTCAACGACACAACGAGATGCAACAATTCAAGTTTTTTTCTGTCAATGATGTTTGGCTTCTGATGTGATGTGATTGGTGCTAAGCCAAATCCAAACAGTTTTTTTTTTTTTTTTGGTGCGCCAGGACCATTCAAAGTTGAACTCACTCAGTTAAGCTCAACGCTGATTGGCTATTATTTTGTTTATTTTTTATCAAGGCAGGCCAAATGCTCACTGGCTTCCCTTGCATTCAATGCTACGGGATGCAACAATGTAATACTCTTTTTGACCAGACAGCATCAGATAGATGGGCTACACATACAGAGACAGAGGGGGCGCTGTTTCGTTTGCTCAGATGCTTTCTCCGGTGAGATACATTCAGCCTCTTGCGAATTGAAGGAAATGTATGAAAACACAGAGAGATGAAAGATACATCATTTTGTATGTTTTTTTAAACTTTTTTTCTTGGTCAATATTTTGGGGAAGCCTGGCTTCCCTTGGCATCCGTGAATACACGCCACTGTGCTAAATAGGAATATTTCCCAGTGACACGAAACACAGCCAGTGGTGAAAACGGTACTAGTACAATAGCTAGTCAAGATAAGTGTTAGAGCCTTGGAAAGAGAGAAGATGCTAATGAGAACGAGTCTAGTTTTTAATCAGGCTCCCAGAATGCATTTATGTATAGGCCAAACAACAGCTGTGGAAATTCTATGTAAAAAAGTATCTGCCTAAATCCAAGACATGTAAAAAAATATATATTTTAGTTTTCAAAACACATCACAGGGCATGTCCTAGAATAGATGTAGAATATGATGATTAGTAAATCGGATTCTCGTTGGCACATGAATATGGTTACATCCACTTTCCTGAGACTGATAATTACTTAAGAACACTCCAACATTAACAGATGGGTTTTATCTAAACAATTCTGATTATTTGAGGAAGAATGTAGAATAATTTAGCATTTTAAGCTGACAACCACTCCCCCTTACTTTGATTGCAATTAGTTGTTCTGGGAGTGTCCCTACACTCCATTAAATGTTTAAAACCTTCTGAAAACAAGTTTCATCAGCCACAATAGTGTCTGCAGATCAACCTAATTAAATGCACATGCAACCTAATTAAATGCCCCTTAAGAGTGTATGATGCAACACAATTTCGAACACATCAAGATGCAGTTGATATATGTTGTCTATAGGTTACATAAGATGCTTGAATTATGATAAGGTGGCTACATTGTTTATGTGATGTAATTTGGTATGTATGATATTGTTGCCTTTCTATTAACAGCCAGGTGTTGTCAGATGAAGCCCTGGGCTACTACAGAATAGATTGCCTACATCTCTGACAAGGCTACATCCTAAAAAAAACAGATGTTTAAATTATTGATTCCAAAGAGGCTGTCATTATAATTGGCAGTCAAAATTCAGATCAAAATTCAGTTGCAAAAAACTATCAACGGACTGAAATAGGATATCTCACAACAGATGTACCCCCCGTATGTAAGCCAACTTTAAAACCGTATCCAGGGGGAGCGCGAGAACCGCCCGAACATGATTTCAACAGTATCCTAGACGTCGTTGAATGAGCCGCACACAGAAAGCAAGATACCTCGACTAATTCGGCTTACCTTTGCTTTTCACCATTGCTGCAAAGTTGGTTTCTGCTCTACTCATCCAAGAGAGCTGGACATTTTTCCAACATCGTCCCGGCGTCTGTTAAAAAGCAAAGAGTCGTGTGTTCTGTGTCCGCTACACACGCGCGCACCAAGACAAGACAGCGAAAGGCGCGAAACTGGGTTTGTCAGCGGCAAAGGCAGTAGCGGGTAGCTTTGTCTGCGCAACGAATAGCCTACAGACATCCAACCTATAGACATCCAAGTATAGACATCCAACCTAAATCCTCAGAGCTATAAAGAGCACTAACATGACCACGAATTACACGCAGCCAAACTGACAGAGACAAAAGAGGCAGGCAATGGTGTACAGTACAAATGTTGCAGAGGGGCGGGCTGGCGCGTAAAGGTGAGCTCATTGTGTCATTAGAGAGAGTGGGATTTGTCTCAGCCTCCCGCATGCTCTACTAGATAACTACTATCTCCCTCTTTCCTAGGCAAATCACTATCTCCCTCTGCGCTGCATTTGCGGCAAGTCTCTCGGGGATACATTGAATGGCTATATGCTCCCGCTATGGGGTCAGGCAAATCCTGTTTAGAACATCATGCCATGCACCATCCAACTCCACTCCTACAGCTCTCTCCCTCTCTAGTGTTCTACAGCGGGCATGGCAGTGTCCCTCCCTCTACTACGGGTAAACTCTCTAGTTTGCATAGCCTACTGCAGTTGACCAGACAGACTAGTGGAAATGGCATGTTTTTCATGTTGAGAGTCTGTGGGTGCCATCACATCTCTCTGATTACTTTAAAGTTGATATAACAACCGTCTGCCTGTGATTTTACTTGTATATTAATATTTATTATAGAGGCTACAATATATTCCTGAATATTACAAAAATGTAGTTTAGAAGTAGTTTAATATGTGTCTGTGAATTCAGTTAATTGCCTCCGTAGTCCAGAAATACAGTATTCTAAGGTTAATCAGTGCATTGGATACAATTGTTGTTCTTGATGTATAAAACAAGATTCAAGCCTAGTTCTGGAAACATATAATAATAGCCTATGGGGCTGGGAAATATCGGCTGTGCCGAATTGTGAAGATCTGTTATTCAGTCACTGTCTGTCTGTCTGTGTGTGTGTGTGTGTGTGTGTGTGTGTGTGTGTGTGTGTGTGTGTGTGTGTGTGTGTGTGTGTATGTGTGTGTGTATGTGTATGTATGTATGTGTGTGTGTTTGTGTGCACGCTCATGTGTTTGCCTAAAGGGAGAAAATGAGATTCTAAAATCGGTCCAATGTCTGTTTTTCTATTTTTAGACCACAAGAGGCTAACAAAAAGGCCACTTTTACCAAGGAGCCACTTACTGTATAAGCACAGTACTGCTTTGCTTCCACAGGTTTCAGCAGCTCTGTGTTATGAGGTGAGGAAATATCATTAAATCAACTACTCTTTTCTCCCCTTTAGATTCCTTTCCCTTTATCGTGACACTGAGCATAGAGCATCAACCCACAGTTAAGCAGAAGTGGTCATCTAATTAGTGCTAATTCAAAAACAAACCGTCTCTCCTAAACCTGTGTTTCTGGCCAGCCCTGTTGACTGTGTGGCAATACCTTGACTGCTTCCAGGAGCCTTGCTATTGTACAATGACACTACAAAGCGCCAGCGCTTCCCACGCACAGGCATCCGTCCTCATTACCCGTGGCAGGTCTCGACTGCCAGAGCTCACAAAGGGCACCGTGGCGCAGAAACCCGGCTGTGCCACAGAAAGACACCAGCACCGGAGAGTTAGGGTGGAAACAGATAGTAGATGCTGTGAGAAGGAGGAAAAGAGAGAGAGAAATAGAGGGAGAAAGAGAGGGAGATAAGATATGGAGGCCGTACTCTGTCCTTTGTTGTTTTCCTGACATGGAAATGGATGAAAATGCATCCGCATCCTAGAGGCTCCAAACACACACACACACACACACACACACACACACACACACACACACACACACACACACACACACACACAGACACCTAATACATTGCGGGCTCCCTCCTGAGATTGGCCCTGCTAAAACATGCTTTCACTCCCAATGCTCCCCGATGCCCATTAGAGGTGAGAGCTGGCCTTCCCCTCTCACAGCACACGGTCTTCAATGAGAGAAAATGGAAGAACCCAGCCCAACTCAATGGTTTTTTTTCACACTTAGCTGTCAAGGCTCGCTCCATGCACACAGCAACAAACAATTTAACCTTAGCCTGAAAATAACAGGGCACACGCACACGCACAGAAAAACACACAAACCCAAGAGGGCCATTTATCAAAAAATTTCATAAAATCAATTTAAATTCTATTAGAATCTGCTGCAATATGATACTTTACATACACGGCAGTCCTATTTCTCCCAGCACTTCTAACTCCCCCTATTGCCAGCATGAACCACTCCATACCACTCTGTGTTGGAGTCTTTCCCACATATAGCAGAAGTACTCCAAATCGGGATTGAGCAGATCATAGAATATTTCAACTACCCTCTTTGGCCCCGTTAACACACATATCAATAGTTCAAAATGCAGAAAAGCTGAGAATTGATTTGCACAACAAGCAATTTGTTGATGCAAACGACTTCAGAAAGCAATTAAAGCATTTCCCCCCATACATATTCAAATTAGTTTTTTTTTCATTCTCTCTCATAGGGATGTTTAATCATGAGAACTTTTAATCAGGTTGGCTGGCAGACAGGACTCGATCACCATCATTTATACCTGAGAAATAATGACAAAGGCCCACATTTGTTTCAATCAGAGTGGAACAATGCCTCGTGTAATTTCCAAATTGACTTAGGGGGTACTCAGCTTTTCACTGGGAGAAAGTTTGTCCCACATTATGTAAAATTCATTTCTTGAGGTGAGTTTGTGCCTCCTGGGGAACTGGGCTGTTTGAGGAGGCGCAGTCACTGGAACCAGAACATTTCCCACATTAATGAACCTCTCAGGTGTTCACAGGATCCTGGAATGGGAAGGAGTACGATGGGAAATAAACCAACAAAGTGGGTACACTGGAGCAACGTAATAACACCATGGCTCTGTGAAGACTTGAGTCAGTTCCATCTCAATTCCAGTCAGTTCATAGGAGTGCATTGCTTTGTGAACAAGTTTCATGTCCGATTCAACTGACAGAAATTGAAAAGGAATGGACTGAAACCCTCCTGTCCAGATTGCTGTAGTGCAGGTTCTAAGCTACACGCCCTTCCAGATCTATTTGGACTGTGAAGCTAAAATGTTTCATCTGTCTCTATACCCCTACATTAGAGATTAGAGCCAGGCAACAGTACAGAATGGCAGCTTTTATTTGGGGGTATTGTCATACAGATCTCAGTGTTTCCCCATAGGATTTTGTTCAGCAGCTGTGGCAAAGTTACCGGTGGGCTGAGAGAACATTTTCAGATTTAAAGCTAATTTCCTTCAATTCTACATATTTTGCCATGGCGTATGCCTTGTTCTTGTGCCATCTGAGTGACTCAAACGTAACAAAATCAATATAACAAAATCAATGGCGGCCCCATGCCATGCCATTTTGGGAATTTTGGATTCTCCCCTGACTGTCTAGTTTTTAATTTGGTGATTGTTAGTTCTAAAGGATGATCCATGATCTTTTCTACATACTTTATATCTGGTTTTAGTCATTTCATTATTATTATTATATATATTTTTTATTATTATTTGGTTGCCGTGGCTGCCACGATTTAGCAGCAGTGGTGCGCCGCTGCTAAATGCATATATGGGAAACACTATCTGTTTTACCGTTTATGTATCTAGTCCCTCCATTTGAAGAAGTCATACGTATTTGGATAAATTCACTTATCAGTAAAGTAGTCAAAAGTTTAGTTTTTGGTCCCATATTCCTAGCACACAATGACTAGGATACATCAAGCTTGTGACTCTACAAACTTGTTCGGATGCATTTGCAGTTTGTTTTGGTTGTGTTTTGGATTATGTTTTTCCCAATAGGAAATGAATTGTGAATAATGTCTTGTGCCATTTTGGAGTCACTTTTATTGTAAGTAAGAATTGAAGATGTTTCTGAACACTTCTACATTCATGTGGATCATAACATGTTTATGGATAACCATGAATGAATTGTGAATAATGATGAGTGAGAAGGTTACAGAGTCACAAAGATCATACCCCTCCAAAAAATGCTAACTTCCCGTGTTATTGGTAATGGTGAGAGGTTAGTATGTTTTGTTATTGCATCTGAACGGCATCACACATGATTATTCATTATTTGTCTTAATCACAGTTTTGTTGGGTTCAGAAACATCTTAATTACTTGCTTAGAAAGAAAATTACTCCAGTCATAATTTACCATTCAGTTAGTATTGGGCAGAACATAACCCAAAACACTACCAAAACAAATTGCCAATGCATCCAAATGCATATGATTTCAAACTGCAAATGCATATGACTTCTTCACATGGGGGGGGGGTTCATTTCTAAACATTAAAACAGATATGAAAATACCCTCAAATAAAAGGTGACATTCTGTACTGTCGCCACCTATGAAACAGTTGATCTCAAATCCAAAATGCTGAAGTGCAGAGCCAAATTTTAAATGTTAGCTTCACCGTCCAGATACATATGGAAGGTAATGTATGTGGAGACTCTCCTCTCTCTGTCCTTGTCACTCCAGGACACACACATACACGAGACCATCATTAACCTTGCTGCATATGGGATCAACCCGTTGGTATCAACCTGTTGGAAATTAGTGTAATGCTGTTACATCTAATTCTGCTTAATTGATTTAATCCTTATGAGTATTGACGCGCCCATGCGTCAAATCCAAGTAACATAATAAAAAAAATGATCATAAAATTCTGTCAGTTTAAGCTAGTTTTCTGGGTTTTTGCATGGGCTGCGTCTCAATCCACCACATCTGCCTATGTCGCCCCTCTGCATCTGCGGTGGAAGGTGGCCAAGCTACATCCCAAAGCTACATCCCAAAGCTACATCCCAAAGCTACATCCCAAAAATCAAGTCTTCTCACGAAGACGTCTGCAGCGACCAAACAGTTTGGCCCAGAAACTAATATGACCGTTTTGCTCTACGACCCCCACAAGGGTCACTGGACTCGTCTGAAGTCGGTAACGCTGATGTGCCAACTTCTGTCTGTAGTGGGCCAAACCAACTGTAGAAAGGGGAGACTCATGAACACGATGGTGTTCTCCGTTTTGCTCTACGACCCCCACAAGTGTCACGAGACTCATCTGAAGGTAACCCATACAAATAAATGGAAGTATGGAGGTTGTTTAGTGCCATCAAAAATAAGGAGTTAAATATGTGTTAAAAAAACGGCTTAGACTTTTAGAGATTACCAAATTAACCAGGGCATTACATTTAAAGAAAAATAATAAGTGCAAAGGATCCTGAGCCGTGATTTAAAACGTTCACTGTTCAGTTTTTCACAAAGCCATTGGACAGCTGGCCATTTTGATTAAAAACCTATCTGTAATGTAAATTTAATTTCAGGGATATGGAACAGAACAGTTTGATATTTTTCCTCTTGGGTCGGTCTGTCCTCTACTGTGTTTTGCCCTCCTTGTGGGAGTCTGTTTTAATATACTGTTGGGCTCTGTCATGCTCACTGTTCTCTCTGCAACACACTCTCCTTACAGAATGTGTGTCTGTCAAAACAGCACTGCTGGGTATTCTCCACAGAGACAGCCTTTGAAAGTGTACTAGATCCGTCCTCCCTATCACTTCCCCCAGTAGGAAGTGGAGGAGAAGGAAGTTGGAGCAGTGTCAGCAAGTGGTTTGTTCGCATTTCCCCGAAACCTATCCTCACAGGTGTGTCAGTCTGTGTTTAAATTCTCGCTATCTGCCTCACTCTACCTTTCTTCTGTGTCGTGCGCTGTACAATTTTTTTTTTGTTGGTGAGATTAGTTTTTTTTTCTCCCATTTCGCCTGTGTGTGGAGTAATTTCCCTCTTTCAGCCGCCTGCAACGCACAACTTCCTTGCTGTGTGAACTGCTCCCCAATCAAATGTCACCAGGAAAGACTCAGCAGTGAGTTTTACCCCCTCTCTCTTTTTAAACGGAATGTTTCCACACTGCTGGGCATCAGATAACCTGATCTAATTTGGTTTCTAGCTGTTCGTTCCCTTATGAAGTCTAAACGCAATTATCCGCAAAGTTTCAGTAAACAGCAGCAACGGTCTGATAGCACACAACAGTCAAGTAAAAACATGTACATTTGCGTGCATTCAGACCGCATTAGTGTAGCTGTTATTATACAGAACATATGTAATCACAACCACTGGCCATGAAGACCAGACCACCACTGAATATGAAATGCTTGTGCCCCCCCCCTTCTAGTTAAAGCTTGTGAGGAATAGAGAAGAACAATTGATGCAGGTGTGACATCAGTCAATACTATGAGTTCCTCTGTGACGGGGGAATATGGCTCCAGTCCTGCAGGTCTGCTGCTTTCATTGTTTCACCTTTCAATCTGCAAAATGATACGGCCTGGGAAACCAGGTTAGATTACCATCCAATCAATGCCCGTCACTGATCAATTGTGTGCCGAGGCTGAACAAAAACCAGCAGACATATCTGTCCTACTGAAGTGGAGTTGTATAATCCTATTCTATGGCACTGCCAATACTTGTGGTATAAACATCTGAGGCGGTATTTGGGAGGGTCGGTAGCAGAAGGAGAGACGAGGCTGCAGTAAGCCAACGCGAGGATTTAATTGCTTGCTTTCCCAATATCGTCATACTCACACTCAGAGAGCCCAGATTTCCCTCAAAGTATCTGTCCCTGTTCATTAAATTTCACTTAGCAGCTAAGCACCATCAGAGGCGGAGCCAGTGAATCATGACCTTCCATCTGGAGAAGAGGGAAGCAGCGGGAGGCTTTGCCCAGTCACTCAGGCGGACGGCCAGTCCCTGAGCTTATTAGGAGAGGAAAAGAGAGGAAGGCTAAAAGGAGAAATGGAGGTGCAGGCTGACAGAAAGCCCAAGAGACGGTGAAGGGAACAGGGAGAAGGGGTGGTGTGTGCTACACTGAATTAACCACTGAGAATGTGTGAGTATGGAGATTGCAGAGCAGCCTGTGGTCTTTTCAGAGGTAGTGCGAGGACTTACGCAGCAGGAGGCATGCTAAAATGCAGGTGGGTAGTTGACGTGGTGCATCTTTTTTTTGGTCCATAATGGCAAACGCAAATATAACTTAATTTCAATTGGTTAAAATGTTGACATAATAAAACATATTATTATTATAAAAAATTAAAATAATAATGAGTAAATTCATGCAGTGTATTATTTGTTTCCTTACAATTCTGAACAGAACGTGGTAATTGTCCAATGGCGTGACTGTCCCAGGTAAGGTTGTGGAACTATTACGGCAGGTAGCTTAGTGGGTAAGAGCGTTGTGCCAGTAACCGAAAGGTCGCTGGTTCTAATCTCAGAGCCGACTAGGTGAAAAATCTGTCGATGTGCTCTTGAGCAAGGCACTTAACCCTAATTGCTCCTGTAAGTCGCTCTGGATAAGAGCGTCTGCTAAATGACTGAAAATGACTTAATTAACTTAAGTTAATTAATGAAAACATGAATATAATTCCCTTCACCTACTCTTGTGCTTATGACACAGAAGTCTGTTTTCAGAAACAGGAAGTCCCCAAGTCCATTCTTTACATTTTCAAATAGTTCTGACTGATTACATTTTGTCACCAAAATCAATGTCCACATGGTGTGACAATTCTGTGAGTAAACAACAAATCAACATTTGGGCACCATTGAGCGGGGGAGGGTTCTCTGCTTCTCTTGCAATGAGGACATACAGAAGACATTTCTGGAGCACATGGTCTGAACAGATTGTAAGCTTTATCAGAAATATTTATCAAAATATTGCACTTTCCTGCCATTGCCATAAAATGGGTACATTTCTTAGTCCTTTGGTGTGGTGCCTTTTGAATGTATAATTGAAAAATTATCATTATTTTTGTATAAAAAGCAGTTATTTTTTGGGGTGGTAAAGTAGCCACCCTTTGCCTTGATGACAGCTTTGCACACTCTTGGCATTCTCTCAACAAGCTTCATGAGGTAGTCACCTGGAATGCATTTCAATTAACAGGTATGCCTTCTTAAAAGTTAATTTGTGGAATGTATTTCCTTCTTAATGCATTTGAGCCAATCAGTTGTGTTGAACAAGGTAGGGGTGGTATACAGAAGATAGCCCTATTTGGTAAAAGTCCCATGTAGCTCAGTTGGTAGAGCATGGCGTTTGCAACGCCAGGGTTGTGGGTTCGTTTCCCACGGGGGACCAGTATGGAGAAAAAAAAAATGTATGCACTCACTAACTGTAAGTCGCTCTGGATAAGAGCGTCTGCTAAATGACTAAAATGTCAATGTAAAAGACCAAGTCCATGTTATGGCAAGAACAGCTCAAATAAGCAAAGAGAAACGACAGTCCATCATTACTTTAAGACATGAAGGTCAGTCAATCCGGAAGATTTCAAGACCTTTGAACGTTTCCTCCATGTGGTCCTCTGTAGCTCAATTGGTAGAGCATGGCGCTTGTAACGCCAGGGTAGTGGGTTCGATCCCCGGGACCACTCATACGTAAAAATGTATGCGCACATGACTGTAAGTTGCTTTGGATAAAAGCGTCTGCTAAATGGCATATTATATTATTATTAAATGCAGTCGCAAAAACCATCAAGCGCTATGATGAAACTGGCTCTCATGAGGACCGCCACAGGAAAGGAAGACCCAGAGTTACCTCTGCTGCAGAGGATAAGTTCATTAGAGTTAACTGCACCTCAGATTGCAGCCCAAATAAATGCTTCACAGAGTTCAAGTAACAGACACATCTCAACATCAACTGTTCAGTGGAGACTGAGTGAATCAGGCCTTCATGGTCAAATTGCTGCTAAGAAACCCCTACTAAAAGGACACCAATAAGAAGAGGAGACTTGCTTGGGTCAAGAAACACGAGCAATGGACATTAGACCGGTGGAAATCTGTCCTTTGGTCTGATGATTTCAAATTTGAGATTTTTGGTTCCAACCGCTGTGTCTTTGTGAGACACAGAGTGGGTGAACGGATGATCTCCGCATGTGTGGTTCCCACCGTAAAGCATGGAGGAGGAGGTATGATGGTGTGGGGGTGCTTTGCTGGTGACACGGTCAGTGATTTATTTAGAATTCAAGGCACACTTAACCAGCATGGCTACTACAGCATTCTGCAACGATACGCCATCCCATCTGGTTTGGGCTTAGTGGGACTATCATTTGTTTTTCAACAGGACAATGACCCAACACACCTCCAGGCTGTGTAATGGCTATTTGACCAAGAAGGAGAGTGATGGAGGGCTGCATCAGATGACCTGGTCTCCACAATCACCCGACCTCAACCCAATTGAGATGGTTTGGGATGAGTTGGACCGCAGAGTGAAGGAAAAGCAGCCAACAAATGCTCAGCATATGTGGGAACTTCTTCAAGACTGTTGGAAAAGCATTCCTCATGAAGCTGGTTGAGAGAATGCCAAGAGTGTGCAAACCTGTAATCAAGGCAAAGCGTGGCTACTTTCAAGTATCTAAAATATAAAATATATTTTGATTTGTTTAACATTTCATAGTTTTGATGTCTTCACTATTATTCTACAATTTAGAAAATAGTAAAAATTAAGAAAAACACTTGAATGAGTAGGTGTGTCCCAACTTTTGACTGGTACTGTATATACAGTGGGGAAAAAAAGTATTTAGTCAGCCACCAATTGTGCAAGTTCTCCCACTTAAAAAGATGAGAGAGGCCTGTAATTTTCATCATAGGTACACGTCAACTATGACAGACAAATTAAGGAAAAAAAATCCAGAAAATCACATTGTAGGATTTTTAATGAATTTATTTGCAAATGATGGTGGAAAATAAGTATTTGGTCACCGACAAACAAGCAAGATTTCTGGCTCTCACAGACCTGTAACTTCTTCTTTAAGAGGCTCCTCTGTCCTCCACTCGTTACCTGTATTAATTGCACCTGTTTGAACTTGTTATCAGTATAAAAGACACCTGTCCACAACCTCAAACAGTCACACTCCAAACTCCACTATGGCCAAGACCAAAGAGCTGTCAAAGGACACCAGAAACAAAATTGTAGACCTGCACCAGGCTGGGAAGACTGAATCTGCAATAGGTAAGCAGCTTGGTTTGAAGAAATCAACTGTGGGAGCAATTATTAGGAAATGGAAGACATACAAGACCACTGATAATCTCCCACGATCTGGGGCTCCACACAAGATCTCACCCCGTGGGGTCAAAATGATCACAAGAACGGTGAGCAAAAATCCCGAACCACACAGGGGGACCTAGTGAATGACCTGCAGAGAGCTGGGACCAAAGTAACAAAGCCTACCATTAGTAACACACTACGCCGCCAGGGACTAAAATCCTGCTTTGCCAGACGTGTCCCCCTGCTTAAGCCAGTACATGTCCAGGCCCGTCTGAAGTTTGCTCGAGTGCATTTGGATGATCCAGAAGAGGATTGGGAGAATGTCATATGAAACCAAAATAGAACTTTTTGGTAAAAACTCAACTCGTCGTGTTTGGAGAACAAAGAATGCTGAGTTGCATCCAAAGAACACCATACCTACTGTGAAGCATTGGGGTGGAAACATCATGCTTTGGGGCTGTTTTTCTGCAAATGGACCAGGACGACTGATCCGTGTAAAGGAAAGAATGAATGGGACCATGTATCGTGAGATTTTGAGTGAAAACCTCCTTCCATCAGCAAGGGCATTGAAGATGAAACGTGGCTGGGTCTTTCAGCATGACAATGATCCCAAACACACCGCCCGGGCAACGAAGGAGTGGCTTCGTAAGAAGCATTTCAAGGTCCTGGAGTGGCCTAGCCAGTCTCCAGATCTCAACCCCATAGAAAATCTTTGGAGGGAGTTGAAAGTCCGTGTTGCCCAGCGACAGCCCCAAAACATCACTGCTCTAGAGGAGATCTGCATGGAGGAATGGGCCAAAATACCAGCAACAGTGTGTGAAAACCTTGTGAAGACTTACAGAAAACGTTTGACCTGTGTCATTGCCAACAAAGGGTATATAACAAAGTATTGAGAAACTTTTGTTATTGACCAAATACTTATTTTCCACCATAATTTGCAAATAAATTCATAAAAAATCCTACAATGTGATTTTCTGAATTATTTTTTCTCATTTTGTCTGTCATAGTTGACGTGTACCTATGATGAAAATTACAGGCCTCTCTCATCTTTTTAAGTGGGGGAACTTGCACAATTGGTGGCTGACTAAATACTTATTTTCCCCACTGTATACACTCACGCACACTGAAAATACAAAACATTAAGAACACCTGCTCATTACACGACAGACTGACCAGGTGAATCCAGGTGAAAGCTATGATCCCTTATTGATGTCACTTGTTAAATCCACTTAAAATCAGTGTAGATTTTTAAAAAAAATTTTTTTTAATGTCATTTAGCAGACACTCTTATCCAGAGTGACTTACAGTAGAGTGCAGAGGAAGGCCCTCAAAATTGTCAAAGACTCCAGCCACCCTAGTCATAGACTGTTCTCTCTGCTACCGCACGGCAATCGGTACCGGAGTGCCAAGTCTAGGTCCAAAAGACTTCTCAACAGCTTCTACCCCCAAGCCATAAGACTCCTGAACAGCTAATCATGGCTACCCGGACTATTTGCACTGCCCCCCCACCCCATCCTTTTACGCTGCTGCTACTCTGTTAATTGTTTATGCATAGTCACATTAACTCTACCCACATGTACAGTGGGGAGAACAAGTATTTGATACACTGCCGATTTTGCAGGTTTTCCTACTTACAAAGCATGTAGAGGTCTGTAATTTTTATCATAGGTACACTTCAACAGTGAGAGACAGAATCTAAAACAAAAATCCAGAAAATCACATTGTATGATTTTTAAGTAATTAATTTGCATTTTATTGCATGACATAAGTATTTGATCACCTACCAACCAGTAAGAATTACGGCTCTCACAGACCTGTTAGTTTTCTTTAAGAAGCCCTCCTGTTCTCCACTCATTACCTGTATTAACTGTACCTGTTTGAACTCGTTACCTGTATAAAAGACACCTGTCCGCACACTCAATCAAACAGACTCCAACCTCTCCACAATGGCCAAGACTAGAGAGCTGTGTAAGGACATCAGGGATAAAATTGTAGACCTGCACAAGGCTGGGATGGGCTACAGGACAATAGGCAAGCAGCTTGGTGAGAAGTCAACAATTGTTGGTGCAATTATTAGAAAATGGAAGAAGTTCAAGATGATGGTCAATCACCCTCGGTCTGGGGCTCCATGCAAGATCTCACCTTGTGGGGCATCAATGATCATGAGGAAGGTGAGGGACCCCTACCTACAGTGCCTTCGGAAAGTATTCAGACCCCTTGACTTTTTCCACATTTTGTTACGTTACAGCCTTATTGTAAAATTGATTAAATAAATACAAATCCTCAGCAATCTACACACAATACCCCATAATGACAAAGCGAAAACAGGTTTTTTGAATTTTTGCAAATTTATAAAATACATTTAACAGAAATACCTTATTTACATAAGTATTCAGACCCTTTGCTATGAGACTCTAAATTGAGCTCAGGTGCATCCTGTTTCCATTGATCATCCTTGAGATGTTTCAACAACTTGATTGGAGTCCACCTGTGGTAAATTCAATTGATTGGACATGATTTGGAAAGGCACACACCTGTCTATATAAGGTCCCACAGTTGACAGTGCATGTCAGAGCAAAAACCAAGCCATGAGGTCGAAGGAATTGTTTGTAGAGCTCAGAGACAGGATTATGTCAAGGCACAGATCTGTCCCCAAGAACACAGTGGCCTCTAGAGCTGGCCGCCCGGCCAAACTGAGCAATCGGGGGAGAAGGGCCTTGGTCAGGGAGGTGACCAAGAACCCAATGGTCACTCTGACAGAGCTCTAGAGTTCCTTTGTGAAGATGGGAGAACCTTCCAGAAGGACAACCATCTCTGCAGCACTCCACCAATCAGAACTTTATGGTAGAGTGGCCAGACGGAAGCCACTCCTCAGTAAAAGGCACATGACAGCCCGCTTGGAGTTTCCAAAAGGCACCTAAAGACTCTCAGACCATGAGAAACAAGATTATCTGGTCTGATGAAACCAAGATTGAACTCTTTGGCCTGAATGCCAAGTGTCACATCTGGAGGAATCCTGGCACCATGCCTACGGTGAAGCATGGTGATGGCAGCATCATGCTGTGGGGATATCTTTCAGCGGCAGGGACAGGGACAGGGAGACTAGTCAGCATCAAGGCAAATATTAACAGAGCAAAGTACAGAGAGATCCTTGATGAAAACCTGCTCCAGAGCTCTCAGGACCTCAGACTGGGGGCGAAGGATAACCTTCCAACAGGACAATGACCCTAAGTGCACAGCCAAGACAACGCAGGAGTGGCTTCGGGACAAGTCTCTGAATGTCCTTGAGTGGCCCAGGCAAAGCCCGGACTTGAACCCGATCTAACATCTCTGGACAGACCTGAAAATAGCTGTGCAGCAACGCTCCCCATCCAATCTGACAGAGCTTGAGAGGATCTGCAGAGAAGAATGGGAGAAACTCCCCAAATACAGGTGTGCCAAGCTTGTAGCGTCATACCCAAGAAGACTCAAGGCTATATACATAATTTAAATCGATTTTTATTTGGATTTCATGTAATGGACAGACACAAAATAGTGAAATGAAAAAAATAACTTGTTTCAAAAAATTCTAAAAAATAAATAACGCAAAAGTGGTGCGTGCATATGTATTCACCCCCTTTGCTATGAAGCCCCTAAATAAGATCTGGTGCAACCAATTACCTTCAGAAGTCACATAATTAGTTAAAGAAAGTCCACCTGTGTGCAATTTAAGTGTCACATGATCTGTCACATGATCTCAGTATATATACATCTGTTCTGAAAGGCCCCAGAGTCTGCAACACCACTAAGCAAGGGACACCACCAAGCAAGCGGCACCATGAAGACCAAGGAGCTCTCCAAACAGGTCAGGGATAAAGTTGTGGAGAAGTACAGATCAGGGTTGGGTTATAAAAAAATATCAGAAACTTTGAACATCCCACGGAGCACCATTAAATCCATTATCAAAAAATTGAAAGAATATGGCACCACAACAAACCTGCCAAGAGAGGGCCACCCACCAAAACTCACGGACCAGGCAAGGAGATTAATCAGAGAGGCAATAAAGAGACCAAAGATAACCCTGAAGGAGCTGCAAAGCTCCACAGCGGAGATTGGAGTATCTGTCCATATGACCACTTTAAGGCGTACACACCACAGAGCTGGGCTTTACGGAAGAATGGCCAGAAAAAAGCCATTGCTTAAAGAAAAAAATAAGCAAACACGTTTGGTGTTCGCCAAAAGCCATGTGGGAGACTCCCCAAACATATGGAAGAAGGTACTCTGGTCAGATGAGACAAAAATTGAGCTTTTTGGCCATCAAGGAAAACACCATGTCTGGCGCAAACCCAACACCTCTCATCACCCCGAAAACACCATCCGCACAGTGAAGCATGGTGGTGGCAGCATCATGCTGTGGGGATGTTTTTCATCGGCAGGGACTGGGTAACTAGTCAGAATTGAAGGAATGATGGATGGCGCTAAATACAGGGAAATTCTTGAAGGAAACCTGTTTCAGTCTTCCAGAGATTTGACACTGGGATGGAGGTTGACCTTCCAGCAGGACAATGACCCTAAGCATACTGCTAAAGCAACACTCGAGTGGTTTAAGGGGAAACATTTACATTTCTTGGAATGGGCTAGTCAAAGCCCAGACCTCAATCCAATTGAGAATCTGTGGTATGACTTAAAGATTGCTGTACACCAGCGGAACCCATCCAACTGTCAGTGGCTGAGGTGAATGTGGTGTGGGAGTCAGGCGCAGGACACCGAAGCTTAGTCCAAAAAAGTTTACTAGTGCAACACAAGGCACAATACAAATAAACGGCCTCAACATAAACCAGAGGCGAGCGATTACGCCAACTCTGTGTAAACTACAAAAACAACAAACAGAGAAAACACGCAGCACTAGCGGACAGGCGAATAACAACACACAAACTAACCAACACAAAACAGGCAACTTATAGGACACATAATCAGACACAAACGGACACAGGTGCAATAGACAGACAAAAGCAATCAAACACTGAAACATCTAACGGTGGCAGCTAGTACTCCGGGGACGGCGAACGCCGAAGCCTGCCCGAGCAAGGAGGAGGAGCAGCCTCGGCAGAATCCGTGACAGTACCCTCCCCTTGACGCGCGGCTCCAGCCGTGGGACGACCAGGAGGACGCGGAGCCGGGCGCGTGGGATGACCACGGTGGAACTCAGTCAGGAGAGATGGATCTAGGATATCCCTCCTAGGCACCCAGCACCGTTCCTCCGGACCGTACCCCTCCCACTCCACGAGATACTGGAGACCCCCCATCCGACGTCTCGAGTCCAAGATGGTCCTGACCGTGTACGCCGGAGCTCCCTCGATGTCCAGAGGGGGCGGAGGGGTCTCTCCTATCTCACCTTCTTGGAGTGGACCAGCTACCACTGGCCTGAGAAGAGACACATGGAACGAGGGGTTAATATTCTTATAATCAATAGGCAGTTGTAACCTGTAACACACCTCGTTCAATCTCCTCAGGACATTAAAGGGCCCCACAAACCGCCGACCCAGCTTCTGGCAGGGCAGGCGGAGGGGCAGGTTTCGAGTCGAGAGCCAGACTCGATCTCCCGGTGCGTACACCGGACCCTCACTGCGGTGGCGATCGGCGCTCACCTTCTGTCGACGGATGGCCCGCTGCAGATGGACATGAGCAGCGTTCCACGTCTCCTCCGAGCGCCGAATCCATTCGTCCACCGCAGGGGCCTCGATCTGGCTCTCGTGCCATGGTGCCAGGACCGGCTGATACCCCAACACACACTGGAAAGGGGTTAGATTAGTGGAGGAGTGGCGGAGAGAGTTCTGTGCCATCTCTGCCCAGGGGAGATACCTAGACCACTCCTCCGGCCGGCCCTGGCAATAGGACCTCAGAAACCTACCCACATCCTGGTTGACTCGTTCTACCTGCCCATTGCTCTATGGGTGGTAACCAGAGGTAAGGCTCACTGAGACCCCCAAGCGTTCCATGAACGCCCCCCAGACTCTGGAGGTGAACTGGGGACCTCGGTCAGACACTATATCCTCGGGCACCCCATAGTGCCGGAAAACGTGGGTAAATAGGGCCTCAGCGGTCTGTAGGGCAGTAGGGAGACCCGGCATTGGGAGGAGACGACAGGCCTTAGAAAACCGATCCACAACGACCAAAATAGTGGTATTCCCCTGGGAGGGGGGAAGGTCAGTCAAAAAATCCACCGAGAGGTGGGACCATGGTCGTTGTGGAACGGGCAGGGGATGTAACTTTCCCCTGGGCAAATGTCTAGGCGCCTTACACTGGGCGCACACCGAGCAGGAGGAGACATAAACCCTCACATCCCTAGCTAACGTTGGCCACCAGTATTTCACGCTAAGGCAGTGCACTGTCCGGCCAATACCTGGATGTCCAGAGGAGGGTGATGTATGAGCCCAATAAATAAGGCGGTCACGAACCTCGAGCGGAACGTACGTCCGCCCCACCGGACACTCTGGGGGAGTAGGGTCGGTACGCAGTGCCCGCTCGATCTCCGCATCGACCTCCCACACCACCGGAGCCACCAGACAAGACTCCGGCAGTATGGGAGTAGGCTCAATGGACCTCTCCTCTGTGTCATACCGCCGGGACAGGGCGTCTGCCTTACCGTTCTGGGACCCTGGGATGTATGTGATCTTAAAAACAAACCGGGTCAGGAACATGTTCCACCTAGCCTGACGAGGGTTCAATCTCCTAGCTGCCCGGATGTACTCCAGGTTACGGTGGTCAGTCAGAATGAGGAAAGGGTGTTGAGCCCCCTCAAGCCAATGCCTCCACACCTTTAGGGCCTGGACTACAGCTAACAGCTCCCTGTCCCCTACGTCATAATTGCGCTCCGCCGGGCTGAGCTTCTTAGAATAGAACGCACAGGGGCGGAGTTTAGGTGGCGTGCCGGACCGTTGTGACAGGACTGCCCCAATACCGGCCTCGGACGCGTCTACCTCAACTTGGAATGGTAAAGCGGGGAGCCGAAGTGAACAGGTTCTTAAGTTTACCAAACGCCCTGTCCGCCTCAGCTGACCACTGCAAACGCACCGGACCCCCCTTTAGCAGGGACGTAATGGGAGCTGCCACCTGTCCAAAGCCCCGGATAAACCTCCGGTAGTAATTAGCAAAACCCAAAAACTGCTGCACCTCTTTTACAGTGGTTGGAGTTTGCCAATTACGCACGGCCGACACACGGTCAACCTCTATCTTCACACCAGACGCGGACAACCGATAACCCAAAAAGGAGACGGACTCCTGGAAGAACAAGCATTTCTCTGCCTTGACATACAAGTCATGCTCCAACAGCCTCCTCAACACTCGGCGCACCAGGGCTACATGCTCGGCTCGTGTAGAAGAGTACACTAGGATGTCGTCGATGTACACTACCACACCCTGCCCATGCATGTCCCGGAAAATCTCGTCAACAAAGGATTGGAAGACTGAAGGAGCATTCATTAACCCGTATGGCATGACGAGATACTCGTAATGACCCGAGGTGGTGCTAAATGCTGTTTTCCATTCATCCCCCCTCCCTAATGCGCACCAGATTGTACGCGCTCCTGAGATCCAACTTTGTGAAGAACCGCGCTCGCGTAATGACTCCGTCATAGTCGCAATCAGAGGAAGAGGGTAACTGTACTTAACCGTGATCTGATTGAGACTACGGTAATCAATACACGGGCGCAAACCCCCCGTCCTTCTTCTTCACAAAGAAGAAACTCGAGGAAACCGGGAAGTGGAGGACCGTATGTATCCCTGTGCCAAGGACTCGGCTATGTAAGTCTCCATAGCCGCTGTCTCCTCTTGAGACAGGGGATACACACGACTCCGCGGAAGTGCCGCTCCCGTTTGGAGATCTATCGCACAATCCCCCTGTCTATGAGGTGGTAGCCGTGTTGCCCTAGTTTTGCTGAACACAAGTGCTAAATCCTCATATTCAGGGGGAATGCGCATTGCGGGCACTTGGTTCGGACTCTCCACCGAGGTCGCCCCTAAGGAAACACCTAGACATCTCCCTACACACTGGGCAGACCACTCCATAAGAGCCCTCTGTTGCCACGCAATGGTAGGATCATGGGCGCTTAACCAGGGAAGCCCCAGCACCACGGGATACGCAGGAGAGTCGATCAGATAAAACTGAATGATGTCCTCATGACCCCCCTGCGTCGTCATCTTAAGTGGTGCTGTGACTTCTCTGATCAACCCCGACCCCAGCGGCCGGCTGTCTAGGGCATGAACAGGAAAGGGGGCTTCTACCGGCCAAAGGGGAATTCCTAACCTATAACAAAATTCACGATCAACAAAATTCCCAGCTGCGCCTGAATCTACTAGCGCCTTATGCTGGGAATGAGGTGCCACCTGTGGAAATCTCACAGGTATACACAGGTGACCAACAGAGAGCTCTGGGTAAGTGGGGCGCCTACTCAACTGAAATGACTCCCCAGTGCGTGACCTGTTGTCCCCTCTCCCAGGAGACCCTCCCCAGCACCTAGCCGCAGTGTGTCCTCCACGGCCACAGTTGGTGCAGGGGACGGCCCCCCCGGGTTCTCTCTCCTCCTCTCCCTAGCGCCAGCACCCCCGAGCTCCATGGGAATCGGCTCGGAGGTGCTGGAGGGTGGAATGGACGACCCCCACTCGGGACGTCCGCGGGTAGCCAGCAGGGTGTCGAGACGGATGGAAATGTCCACCAACTGGTCGAAGGATAGGTTGGTGTCCCTGCAGGCCAGCTCACGACGAACGTCCTCTCGTAGACTACACCGGTAATGGTCGATGAGGGCCCTCTCATTCCACCCCGCATCCGCTGCTAGAGTCCGGAACTCCAGGGCGAACTCCTGTGCACTCCTCTTCCCCTGTCGGAGGTGGAACAGACGCTCCCCCGCCGCCTTCCCCTCAGGTGGATGATCGAACACAGCCCTGAAGCGGCGGGAGAACTCCGCGTAGGTGATGGTGGCGGCGTCTATTCCCCTCCATTCGGCATTGGCCCACTCCAACGCCTTGCCGGATAGACAGGAGATGAGGGCGGAGACGCTCTCGTATCCCGAGGGTGCCGGGTGTATGGTGGCCAGGTAGAGTTCCACCTGCAGGAGGAATCCCTGACACCCGGCTGCAGAACCATCATATGCCCTCGGGAGCGAGAGCCGAATGCCACTGGGTTCCGGTGCTGGGAGAGGAGGACTGGCCGATGGTGATGGTAAGGTGTGCGAAGGCGTGGGCACCTCTCCCGTAACCAACCGGCGCAGAGTGTTGGACACCTCGTTCATGGCGGCCCCAAGTTGCCGGATCATGGTGTCTTGGTCGCTGATCCGATCCTCCAGCGACTTGGGTGCCGCCGCTGCTCCTGCTGACTCCATATGGGGTGTGTTGTTCTGTCAGTGGCTGAGGTGAATGTGGTGTGGGAGTCAGGTGCAGGACACCGAAGCTTAGTCCAACAAAGTTTACTAGTGCAACACAAGGCACAATACAAATAAACGGCCTCAACATAAACCAGAGGCGAGCGATTACGCCAACTCTGCGTAAACTACAAAAACAACAAACAGAGAAAACACGCAGCACTAACGGACAGGCGAATAACAACACACAAACTAACCAACACAAAACAGGCAACTTATAGGACACATAATCAGACACAAACGGACACAGGTGCAATAGACAGACAAAAGCAATCAAACACTGAAACATCTAACGGTGGCAGCTAGTACTCCGGGGACGGCGAACGCCGAAGCCTGCCCGAGCAAGGAGGAGGAGCAGCCTCGGCAGAATCCGTGACACCAACTTGAAGGAGCTGGAGCATTTTTGCCTTGAAGAATGGGCAGAAATCCCAGTGGCTAGATGTGCCAAGCTTATAGAGACATACCGCAAGAGACTTGCAGCTGTAATTGCTGCAAAAGGTGGCTCTACAAAGTATTGACTTTTGGGGGGGTGAATAGTTATGCACACTCAAGTTTTCCGTTTTTTTGTCTTATTTCTTGTTTGTTTCACAACAAAAAAATATTTTGCATCTTCAAAGTTGTAGACATGTTATGTAAATCAAATGATACAAACCCCCCAAAAATCCATTTTAATTCCAGATTGTAAGGCAACAAAATAGGAAAAATGCAAAGGGCGGTGAATACTTTCGCAAGCCACTGTATATCGCCAAGCTATCATTGCTCATTGTGTATTTATTCCTCGTGTTACTATTTTCTTTCTATTATTATTATAATATATATTTTTTAATTTATTCTGGATTGTTGGGAAGGGCTCGTAAGTAAGCATTTCACTGTTGGTCTTCCTGTATCCCCAATATAAAATCACCACATTGAATCTTGACCATGCAACTTCAATGTCAAAAGCAGAATTGTCATTGCCAGTTTGTACAGTGCCATATATTAAAAAGGAATTGGATTAAGCTATTCTCAGCTACTCTAACCAGTCTGGACAGCGATGTGTGTGATTAGCCTAAAGACTGCTGTTGTCCAATAAGCTCGTGTGCATGGTACTCCCACCCCAATGTCATTAAAAGCAGTGAGTCACCAAGCTCACTGCACTACGCTGCTGCTGCCAGCTGTTAATAAAGTGCTGATTGGATTACCTTCTCTAACAAAGTAATTTAATCAGGGACACAAAGCATGAGGATGCCATGGTCCTCCAGGACAACTAATGTCAACCTCTGATCTAAAAGCTCAATACCTGGAACCAAAACAGGAAGCTTTTATTGAGTAATCTTACTTAACAGATTCATGTCCGTGCTGCCATTTTGGGTGCAGGATCACTGAGCGGAGCCAGTTAAGGTATAGACTAGGGTATGCTGACAGCGGCACGGTCAGCCTGAACACACACTCTCTCTGGCATTGGATATTCAACCTGAAAAACGCTTCAACAGTTTTCCTAATCTCAGACATTTCACCAGCAATAAAGTGTATTGAAATACCTCTGTGCTATGTAAAAATATGCAGATAGCGTGTGAACCACTGCTCCACATCAACAGGCAAATCTCAAACCAATCAGAGCTAAACCCACACGTTTCCACGCCCTGCTAAGATGACATATTCAATCACTGTAAAGTGATTTGAATAATGCAATACACATTGTAGCACCATTAATGTGATGTATTTACTTCTTTAATATTTCTTTTGAAATGCTTCCTGTTTCATACAAACAAAGGCGAGAGCAACAACTGCCAGAACACCAGAGCTTCTGCCTTTCAGGTCTAGCCGACGGCTTTGAAACTTTGCAGAACCGTGTCCCAAGTTCCCCTGCTGCCCTGTCACCCAGGGACCGTGTCCCAAGTTCCCATGCTGCCCCGTCGCCCAGGGAAGGAAAGTGAACCGGGAGATCAGAGACAGGATCAGGATAATCCGATTACTGGCACTGTTCTGCCAAAGTCCTGCTCCTGTTTCATCCCATTATAGCAATATGGCTGAGTACTGGATCCTCTTTCTACAGCAATTACAAAACCTTTAGAGAGATAAAAGGCCAATTTCTTCATGGCAAACACCATCCATCAAACATTTAGTCTCCTGAATGACAGAGTGGTTTGTTGTTGTTCCCTGCTTTCTCACCATTTGTAAACGTTGTGGTTTCTTCCATTTACAGTCACATTTTCTTTCTAATGGATTTTTACACAGTTCTTTTTTTTTTTTTTTCATAAACACATGCATACACACCAATCCAAACCCTAATATAGATCACATATGAAAGCATTCCAGGTTTAGTGCCTTACACAACACAACAGATCAACATGTCTGAAACCCTATGTTTTCCTCTACATATTTTTAGTGATGCATGATTTGTAATAAATCTCAACTGGATGGAAAAGAGTGGAGTGTTGGGATACAAAGTGGCTTGGTCCAAGGCGTCGATAGAAGAGGGGAGAGAGGGAGGGAGGGAGGGAGGGAGGGAGGGAGGGATGGATGGAGGGAGGGAGGGAGGGAGGGAGGGATGGTGGGAGGGAGGGAGGGAGGGAGGGAGGGAAGGATGGAGGGAGGGAGGGAGGGAGGGAGGGAGGGAGGGAGGGAGGGATGGAGGGAGGGAGGGAGGGAGGGAGGGAGGGAGGGATGGTGGGAGGGAGGGAGGGAGGGAGGGAGGGAGGGAGGGAGGGAGGGATGGTGGTGAGCGGTAGGGTAGAGGGAGTGGGGTGGGTGGGGGTTGGTTGAGAGTGACACTGAGGGGAGCTGGGTGACAGGGTTGATGAGATAGGATATGATGTGCCCTTGCCAGCTGTAAGAGTTTAATTAAAACCTGGAATCAAACCACCACACACAGAGAGAAAGGGATGGGGGAGGGAGAGAGCGAGAGCGAGAGAGAGAGAGAGAGAGAGAGAGAGAGCGAGAGAGAGAGAGAGAGAGAGAGAGAGAGAGAGAGAGAGCACAGAGACAGATAAAGGAGAGAGGTGAGAGAAGAGAGAGATGGTGAGACAGATGAGAGAGAGAGAGATACAGACATACAGAAAAGAGGAGAGAGAGAGTGAGACAATGGCAGAGAGACTAGCTAGCTAAATTAGAAAGGGAGAGTAATGGTTTCGGGGTGCTAGGTTGTTAGTGACATTAGGGGGAAAGAGGTACAGGGACGTCATGGAAAGTGCAGCACATTAAGGCCAGACACTACACACACACACACTAAACACACACACTACACACACACACACACACACACTACACACACACACACACTCTCTACACACACACTCTACACACACACTCACTACACACACACACACACACACACACACACACTCACTACACACACACACTTACATTTACATTTTGGTCATTTAGGAGATGCTCTTATCCAGAGCGACTTCCAGTTAGGGAGTGCATACATTTTTCATATTGGCCCCCCGTGGGAATCGAACCCACAACCCTGACGTTGCAAGCGCCATGCTCTACCAACTGAGCTACAGGAGGCCACACACACACACACTCTACACACACACACACACACTACACACACGCACCCACTCTACACACACGCACACACTCTACACACACACACTCTACACACACACATACTTTACACACACACTATCTACACACACTCTACACACACACACACACTCTACACACACGCACACACTCTACACACACACACTCTACACACACACTCTCTACACACACTCTACACACACACACACACACACACACACACACTCTACACACACACACACTCTCTACACACACTCTACACAAACACACACACATTGTAATATTGTAGTATTGTATGTTTTATATTGTAAATGTTTTATAATAGAGTAATAATGTAATTGTTTTATTCCTGTTGAGACCCCAGGAAGAGTAATTGGGATCGTAATAAATACTAAATACAAAAGCTTGACTCCAGGCTGTTAATGAGGGACTGTGATGGGGCTTCTTATTGGCTGACGAGCCAAGGTACTGATGTCACCCATTGGATCAAAAACAGGGAGATTACATTCTCCCACACCTTGGAGCCAGAGATAGATGGATGGGCTTCTTGATAGGTAGCCCTGTTGACCACGAGTCAAGGTGGTCTGTCTGTACCCATGCAAGCGGTATCTGAGTCTTGGGAAAGAAAATCAAGATCTAAAGACTGGTGTTGATACTAGTTTCTGAAATAAACGTGTGGTAAACATAACCTACTTTTATCTTTGTGTATTCTGTATACAATATAAACTCTGTGAAACAGGACACCGGTCTCGGGTAGTCTTAGTGAGAAAAATCTATCTATCAATAACCTGTTCCAACATGTAACCGTCATCCGGTCTTCTTTCTGTCATAACAAAAAAAAGAGCGATAGAAAGAAGAGAGAAGTGATAGAGGGCAAAAGGGTAGGATTACAAGATGCAGAGGGAGGAGAGAAAATAGGACAGAATCTAAAGATCCATCTAGTGATGCACTGACACTGAGGAGAGAGGGAGAGGGAGGGAGGAGAGAGGGAGAGGAGAGAGGAGAGAGGGAGAGGAGAGGGAAAGGAGAGAGGGAGGGAGAGGGAGAGGGGTGAGGAGAGGGAGAGGGGTGAGGAGAGGGAGAGGAGAGAGGGAGAGGAGAGGGAGCGAAGAGAGAGGGACGGAGAGGGAGAGGAGAGAGGGAGAGGAGAGAGGGAGAGGAGAGAGGAGAGAGGGAGAGGACAGAGGGAGAGGACAGAGGGAGAGGACAGAGGGAGAGAGGGAGAGAGAAGAGAGGAGACAGGCTGGAGAGTGAGAGCGAGAAAGAGAGGTAGATGAGAGAGTGAGGAGAACGGAAAAGGGAACGTTTGTGAGTCTAATAAGATAGGTGACCTATTGATTGTGTGGACGGAGAGAGAGTGGGAGGCATGGCGGAGCAGTGCTAGCTGCATGATGGGGCTTTTGTGAGAAAAGAGACGGGGGGGAACAACAACAAAGGTCTGGTGCCGTCCAAATGAGTCGAGTCAGGAATAGCCCCACAGAGAGGCACAGTGATTTATTATCTGACAATAGCCGCGTGTAATGCTTCCCTTGCACCTTTCAACCCCGTCCATTTTTTCACCACCTCTGGCAGATAAGCGACCCTGACATTGACGACTCATTGTGTGGCAAACGACCACCGCTCGCTGGGACGACAACGACCGGGGACCGGCTAGATATCAATCACACCATGAATAACCACACTTGTTGTCATCGCTATCATTACAACTGACTTCTATAACTCAATGTAATTGTTCAACTGTTCAAAGACCACAACTGTCATTGTATTAACAGAAAAATATAGGGGAGATTGTTGTAAACAGCTCATTTCGGATTGGAAAATGAATGGATTTAGTTCTGCTTGATAAAGCAAGATTTGTGTTTACGGACTCTTCAATTTAAAACAGGCTTCTTTATTATTTCATGGAGGGTGCTTGTGGGAAATAGAATCCTCTCACCCCGCTCTATCTCAAACAATCCGTCTTCTTTCAGACTCTTTTTGAACACAACCTAAAATAAATTAGCATAACATTTGCTGAATCCACACTGAACCTAGCCAATCTGACTAAAGCTCACAACCGATGGCACCATCTATGCTCAGTGTTCTCTCACTGAATTGCCTCATTACAGTATCAGAGAGATTGAGGTGTGGGGTTGACGCATCTGAACCCCAATACATAATGTAGCACTGTACGTGTAATGGTAAAGTAGCATCCTTCATTCCGTTTATGATCACACAGGTCTTTGGACCGCCGAAGGCTGTGTTAACACAGGCTGAATAATTCAGGGCTGCCTGTGTAAATGCAGCCATAGACCTCCACATGTAAGCCACTTCAGACCAAAGTAGTGAGATGAGAGCCAACTCAGTGAAGTTCAGGAATGTGACCTGGCCTTCCCCAGAGACAGCTCCTCTGGTATCAGAAACACAATGACAGAACAGTAAACCAGGTGACACACAGAACGGTAGACCAGGTGACACACAGAACGGTAGACCAGGTGACACACAGAACGGTAGACCAGGTGACACACAGAACGGTAGACCAGGTGACACACAGAACGGTAGACCAGGTGACACACAGAACGGTAGACCAGGTGACACACAGAACGGTAGGACAGGTGACATACACACACAAAACCGCAGCAGAGCTATTTCTGCCCTAAGATTTATGGACTGTCAATATGAGCACTCTGCTGGGGGAGAGAATCCAATTACGTAATTTAGGTGGGGTGTGCTGTGTTGTGTGGGTGGTAAACAGCTCGGCTAAAACAGCAGCAAGCACATCACACCACCCCTTAAGACAACCCACTTTCCCTGCTTTCAAAGAGGTACAGGGAGGCTAGACAGTCTGACTTTGATTGATTTTTGATTTTTTTGATTGAATTTGATGGAGATTGATTTGCTCCATGCAATTTTATAGTATTGGCTTTTGTTTTTTAAAAGCAGATCAATTATGAAATGCAATGTTAACAGCAACAAAATAGAGAGAAATAAATATAAATCTGCTACTCTCTGTCTTTCTCTCACCCAGCACAGACTCTCCAAACTAATCCTGTTGTCAAACAACATTAAAGTGAATCAATTATGCAAAGAGAGGCATAAATGACTGAGTACATCTCCAGAATCCTGCATCAGATAAACATAAGTCTTCATTTAAAAAATGGAACACATGACATGATGTTGTTTATGGGCGTCGCAAATCATGTAGTTGCGGACTTGTTGCACAACCGAGCAAAACAAAATCCATAACGTATATTTTGTTCCCACTGTCTATCTCCATCCTACCTGTGTTTGAAATATTCATTTTCTTAGTTAATAAAGAAAATAATGTTTGAACTCTCCGTGGATCAGAAACTATATGGTAGAAAACCAAAGGTAAAAAATACTAAATTGGCTACATTATGGCATATCCTCTGTCTTGGCCTACCTGTGGTGAACCACACAGGACAGAACTCATCTCAGGCCCTGGTTCATTACCCTTGCCTAGCCTGTAAGTGGGGGGCTGAAAGGAACCTGACGAGATTAACTCAAATTCCCAATATTTGAGCTGACAGGGTGGTGACTGTTGCTTTAATGAAGCAGAAATAAAATTAGTTCAGACTGAACATTAAAGTCCTGGGCATAGCACTATTACAGCTACCACTTTAGTTGTTAATAATCTTGTCAATTCTTCAGACACTACAATGAAATGTGCTGCTTTGTTTGTGGACCTGTCGTAAGCTTTTGATTCTGTTGATCATGCTATTTTATTGAATAAGTTGTCCTCGATAGGCCTGAGCTCTGACGCCTGTTCATGGTTTCATGATTATCTTAGTGACAGAACTCAGGCCATCGTCATTGATGGGGTTAAGTCTGAATTTTTTGAAGTATATAAAGGTGTTCCGCAGGGGTCGAACTGTTCTTTCAAATATTTATATAAATGCTATTGGTCAATCTGTCTTTTCTTTTCTTTTTTTTAATATTTAATCTATATGCGGATGATACTATAATGTACGCAATTGCCCCGACTGCTGACCTGGCTGTGACAAGACTACAGTCCAATTTTTGCAGTTGTGCAGGAAGCCCTTACTGATTTAAAACTTGCACTTAATACGGGCAAAACTAAATACATGTTGTTTTCAAGTCCTCGTAAGTTTGTCTCAGATGGATTACATCTTTACTCATCAGATGGTTCTATAATCTAAATTGTGTGCACAAATTTGTTTACATCCCTGTTAGTGAGCATTTCTCCTTTGCCAAGATAATCCATCCACCTGACAGGCGTGGCATATCAAGAAGCTGATTAAACAGCATGATCATTACACAGGTGCACCTTGTGCTCGGGACAATAAAAGGCCACTCTAAAATGTGCAGTTTGTCACACAATGCCACAGATGTTTCAAGTTTTGAGGGAGTGTGCAATTGGCATGCTAACTGCAGGAATGTCCACCAGAGCTGTTGCCAGATAATGTAATGTTCATTTCTCTACCATAAGCCACCTTCAATGTTGTTTTAGAGAATTTGCCAGTATGTCCAACCGGCCTCAGAACCGCAGACCATGTGTATGGCGTCGTGTGGGCGAGCGGTTTGCTGATGTCAACATTGTGAACAGAGTGCCCCATGGTGGCGGTGGGGTTATGGTATGGGCAGGCATAAGCTATGGACAACGAACACAATTGTATTTTATCGATGGTATATTGAATGCACAGACATACCATGACGAGATCCTGAGGCCCATTGTCGTGCCATCCATCTGTCGCCATCACCTCATGTTTCAACATGATAATGCATGGGCCCCATGTCGCAAGGATCTGCACACAATTCCTGGAAGCTGAAAATGTCCCAGTTCTTCCATGGCCTGCATACTCAACAGACATGTCACCTATTGAGCATGTTTGGGATGCTCTAGATCGACGTGTACGACAGCGCGTTCCAGTTCCCGCCAATGTCCAGCAACTTCGCACAGCCACTGAAGAGGAGTGGGACAACATTCCACAGGCCACAGTCAACAGCCTGATCAACTCTATGCGAAGGAGATGTGTCGCGATGCATGAGGCAAATGGTGGTCACACCAGATACGGACTGGTTTCTGATCCACGCCCCTACCTTTTTTTTTAAAGGTATCTGTGACCAACAGCTGCATATCTGTATTCCCAGTCATGTGAAATACATAGATTAGGGCCTAATTAATTTATTTTAATTGATTAATTTCCTTATATGAACTGTAACTCAGTAAAGTCTTTGAAATTGTTGCATGTTGCATTTATATTTTTGTTCCGCATATTTAAACAAAGTGCTGATGCCTCTACTCTTACACAAATGACTGATGATTGACTGAGAGAAATTGATGATAAAAAGATTGTGGGAGCTGTTTTGTTAGACTTCAGTGCGGCCTTTGATATTATTGATCACAGTCTTCTAATGGAAAAACTTGTGCTATGGCTTTACACCAGCTGCTATATTATGGATAAAGAGTTACCTGTCTAACAGAACACTGAGGGTGTTCTTTAATGGAAGCCTCTCCAACATAATCCAGGTAGAATCAGGAATTCCCCAGGGCAGCTGTCCATGCCCCTTACTTTTTTCAATATTTACTAATGACTTGCTTGGCTTTGAGTAAAGCCAGTGTGTCTATGTATGCGGATGACTCAACACTATACACGTCAGCTACTACAGTAACTGAAATAACTGCAACACTTAACAAAGAGCTGCAGTTAGTTTCAGAATGGGTGGCAAGGAATAAATTAGTCCTAAATATTTCAAAGCTAAAAGCATTGCATTTGGGACAAATCATTCACAAAACCCTAAACCTCAACTAAATATTGTAATAAATAATGTGGAAATTGAGCAAGTTGAGGTGACTAAACTGCTTGGAGCAGGGCAGCACGGCTGGCCCTTAAATGTACACGAAGATCTAACATTAATAATATGCATGTAAATCTCTCATGTCTCACAGTGGAGGAAAGATTGACTTCATCAGTACTTGTTTTTGTAAGAAGTGTTGACAAGCTGAATGCACCGGGCTGTCTGTTTAAACTACTAGCACACAGCTCGGACACCCATGCATACCCCACAAGACATGCCACCAGATGACTCTTCACAATCCCCAAGTCAAGAACAAACTATGGGAGGCCACAGTACTACATAGAGCCATGACTACATGGAACTCTATTCCACATCAGGTAACTGATGCAAGCAGTTGAATCAGATTTTAAAAAACAGATAAAAATACACCTTATGGAACAGCGGGGACTGTGAAGAGACACACAGGCACAGACACACATACACATGAGAAGTCACACACTCTACACACAGTTACACATGGATGTTGTATTGTAGATATGTGATAGTGGAGTGGTGGCCTGAGGGAACACACTAAATGTATTGGGTAAAGTATTATGAAATGTAATGTCATGTAATAGTTTAAACTGTATATAACTTCATGTTGCTGGACCCCTGGAAGAATGGGGATCCTTAACAAATACAAATACTTTTAAACCCTTGGATGCCATTTTTCATAGCGCCCTTCGTTTTATCACAGGAGACGGTTGTATTACTCTCACTGTGTTCTTTACCAAAAGGTTGTCTGGACCTCTTTGCAGTGACATAGATCACATCATTACACTCTCTTTGTTTACAAAGCCCTGCTCCACAAACTTCCGACTTACCTAGCATCATTGTTAAGATTTAAAAATGACAAGTCATCAAACCCGTTCACAGGGTTGGTTAACTCTGGAGACTCCTTTGGTGTTCACAGGGTTGGTTAACTCTGGAGACTCCTTTGGTGTTCACAGGGTTGGTTAACTCTGGAGACTCCTTTGGTGTCTAGAGGATTGGGTAAATCAGCCTTTAATTTCCCTGCACCTTACGTGTGGAATGATCTACAATACATTTTAAAATTGGAGGAATTGGTGCATCTATGACATTTCAGATGGTTGTTAAGGGACCTTTTTTTGTGGTTTGCGTTTCGTGAATTGTTTTGTATAATAACGTGTATTTTATTGTGTATATGAATGTGTAGTTGAATTTGTTTATTGTATTTTGATGTGTATTGTAGTGCTGTACAGGGCTCATCTGGAAAAGAGACCTTGTTCTCAGCATTGACTCCCTGTTTCAGCATTGACTCCCTGTCTCAGCATTGACTCCCTGTCAAAATAAATGTTCAATAAAAAACAGAGGACAGAAACAGAATGAGTCTCCTCTGGTCTCTGGTACTGTAGCGGTGATCCTGGTATCTCCTTGAGTCCTGCCAGACAACACGGCTCCATCAGGTGCACTACACTCTGACAATAGCCCCTATCGCCATCATCAGCCAATTGATTTTCCCTCCCCCTCGGCCATCAGAGCGGAGCTTTAAGAAGATGCAATTAAAGCATTCCTGGCGCCTTAATGACATTTGTGAGCAACGCTCTCCCTTTGTCTCCACACATCCAACGCCAAGGTTATCTGTGAGGAGGCATGCCCCACACAGGGGTCCCCCAGGACTGACTCTCTCGCTCTGCCCATCCCTTGACTTTGTGGGCTCTAACAGGCAGCACGGCAGCTCCAGACTGGAGGGAGAGACAGAGAGAAAGGCTGGCAGGGCTCTTTACAGCAGATAGCTCCTCCAGGTCCTGTGTTGTTCTCTTCTCTGAGAGAGAGAGACGAAGAGAGAGAAAGAAAATGAGATCGAGAGAGAGAGGGAGAGGGAGAGAAGAGCGAGAGAGGGAGAGGGAGAGAAGAGCGAAAGAGCGGGAGAGGGAGAGAAGAGCGAGAGAGAGGGAGAGGGAGAGAAGAGCGAGAGAGAGAGCTAGACGCCAGGCAGGTACAGCAAGATCATTAGTGTTCCTTAACAACAGCAGGTTCTGTTCTCACACCATGCCAACACACACACACACACACGTGTGTACTATCCTTGTGGGGACCTAAAATTGATTTCCATTCAAAATCCTATTTTCCCTAACCTTAACCCTAATTCTAACCCTAATTTTAACCCTAAACCTCACCCCTAAGCTTAAAATAGCCTTGTCCTCGTGGGGACGTGGAAAATGTACCCACGAGGGAGAATTTTCTGTTTTATTCTCCTTGTGGGGATGTTTGGGGATTTCCACAAGATAGTAATACAGTACACACACACACACACGCCCATACGTACGCGCACACACACACACACGCACACGCACGCACACGCACTCACACACAGCACTGAGGGAGAGGCTAACGCATAATTACCACTGTATACGTAAGGTTAAAGTCTCAGGGGAATTCAGACTGGAAAATGCATCGATATCAGATATTTTCCTGTTAGATGTTTTAAATGCTCACCAATTATCTTTCCTAGAAAAAAATGTGTGGAAAGTATTTGCACACTGTGGCGTGACTAGTGATAAAGAAAACGTTCAGAATGGACATCTGTTTGTTTGAAAGATAGTGCATATGATTTTGTCCCATGGCTGTTGCTAGGCAGTGATAGTGACAAGCTTGTGTCCGTCTCTTCCTCAACAGGCAGCCAATGCCAGCCAGGCCTGTTGATCGGAACGCCGGATGAACAATGTGCTTCAGCGATACAGCATTTAAACTTCAAACAGATAGCAGCCGGTTTGAAAGCTTTCATCTCTGAGAGTTGAAATTCATATTCCAAACATACATTTTGACTTTCATGTTTTAATTAAGTAAATTTTGTTGCCATAGGACACATGATTATGAGGCTGATATGGTTGAATGTAAAGCGGCTGTGAGGGTGTGTGTGTGTGGGGGGCATGCTGTAGATATAGCAATGTC